>NC_088242.1:96133576-96228576 GCF_036934945.1 Oncorhynchus masou masou
CCTGCCTGCCTGCCTGCCTGCCTGCCTGCCTGCCTGCCTGCCTGCCTGCCTGCCTGCCTGCCTGCCTGCCTGCCTGCCTGCCTGCCTGCCTGCCTGCCTGCCTGCCTGCCTGCCTGCCTGCCTGCCTGCCTGCCTGCCTGCCTGCCTGCCTGCCTGCCTGCCTGCCTGCCTGCCTGCCTGCCTGCCTGCCTGCCTGCCTGCCTGCCTGCCTGCCTGCCTGCCTGCTCACCAAACTCACTTAAGCTGAGGGCTATAACACATCAATTCCTTAACCTGTTCTTTACAGCGGCTGTCCACATCGGGTGAGGTGCAGCTGTGACTACATCCCTTGTAACAATTCACACCTGTCGTAACATATTCCAATAAGCTTACACTGACAGCCATCTTGTGAGTGACGCTAAGACGAAGAGAAAGAAAACAAAACGCAGTCATTTTGACACAGGTTCATTTGTGAATTTTTACACCAGGATTTTGAAAGATTCATTTCTTGCTGACATTCTTTCACTCCATGGCTAATGCAGAATTTGTTGCTAAATGCTTTAACTTGCGTAACATGCAGGGAAAGTTATTCAGTACATTTTTGCTTTGCTTTGATTTTGGACACTAAATCAAGTGCCATTCATCTCTGTCATCACCGACCTGTTCTGAACTGTTGTCTGACACTTTTAAAAAGGTCACTCAGAGTTGAAAACCCTTTCCTCCCGAGTGGTGCAGTGGTCTAAGGCACTGCATCACAGTGCTAGAGACTTCACTACAGACCCGGGTTCAAACCCAGGCTGTGTCGCAGCCGGCCACGTCTGGGAGACCTACGAGGCGGCGCGAAATTGGCCCTGTTAGAGAAGGGTTTGGACGGCCGCGATGGCCTTGTCCCATCGCGCTCTAACGACTCCTTGTGGTGAGTCAGGCGCACGCTTACTTTGGTCGCCAGTTGTACGGTGTTTCCTCCGACACGTTGGGTGCGGCTGGCCACCAGGTTAAGTGAGCATTGTGTCAGGATGTAGTACAGATTGACAGGCTCGTGTTTGGGAGGACGCACGGCTGTTGATCTTCGCCTCTTCCGAGTCCGTAAAGAAGTTGCAGCGATTGGACAACATTGTAACTACCAACTGATTATCACCAAATTGGGGAGAAAAAGGTGGTAAAAAGCACCAAAAAAGAATCATTCTAAAACCCTTGAATGTGAAATGAACATAGGTTTTATTCATCTTTCCAAGCCCCTTATGTTTAAAATCAAATCAAAGTGTATTGGTTGCGTACAGAGTACAGCAGATGCTATAGAGGGTGCAGTGAAATGCTTACGTTACTAGCTTGGCGTCGAGAACGTGGATTTCGATTAAGACAGCACCTCTCTGATTCAGAGGGGTTAAAATGCGGAAGACACATTTCAGTTTGAATACATTTCAGTTGTACAACTGACTTGGTTTCCCTCTTTCCCTCCTAACAATGCAGTAAAATTTCAAACAAGTCCACAAATAATAAAAAGTGTATTCTACATTCTAACTATATTAAAGTCATGATGAAACAACGGGATGAACTAAGCCGGTCTCATCTGTTTTTATCATCTGCATTAGCCTAGTTATTCGGTCTACATTAACTTCTAGAACGATTACACAGAAGACTAAACTTTTTTTTTTACATAAACAAACCCTCATATTTTACTAGGATTTATTTCCTTCATTCTTCCCATATGAGTGTGGAATTTCTCTGGAATTCACCTGCAGGAAACTGTCTTTCAAGTTAATGTATTCCAAGTTAATCCTTGTTGTCTTTGAGTGTATACATTTACAAAGCTCTTGATGACGTAGCTTGTCAGCAAAATGGAAATGGTGTGAAAATTCAAGAAGAGTCTCATATTCGCTAATGTTAATTCACAACAATACAACATGTTAACATGTCTTGTCAAACGTTAACTCACAACAATACAACATGTTAACATGTCTTGTCAAACGTTAATTCACAACAATACAACATGTTAACTTGTCTTGTCAAACGTTAACTCACAACATAACAACATGTTAACTTGTCTTGTCAAATGTTAACTCACAACAATACAGCATGTTAACTTGTCTTGTCAAACGTTAATTCACAACATAACAACAGGTTAACTTGTCTTGTCAAACGTTAACTCACAACATAACAACATGTTAACATGTCTTGTCAAACGTTAATTCACAACAATACAACATGTTAACTTGTCTTGTCAAACGTTAACTCACAACATAACAACATGTTAACTTGTCTTGTCAAACGTTAATTCACAACAATACAACATGTTAACTTGTCTTGTCAAACGTTAACTCACAACATAACAACATGTTAACTTGTCTTGTCAAACGTTAATTCACAACAATAAAGCATGTTAACTTGTCTTGTCAAACGTAAACTCACAACATAACAACATGTTAACTTGTCTTGTCAAATGTTAACTCACAACAATACAGCATGTTAACTTGTCTTGTCAAACGTTAATTCACAACATAACAACAGGTTAACTTGTCTTGGCGCTGGATTCTTTGACTCCCATCGTTGCGTGAGGAAGAAATAGACCAACCCCTACATGGAGAGATAGACCACCCCCTACATGGAGAGATAGACCACCCCCTACAGGGAGAGATAGACTACCCCCTACGTGGGGAGATAGACCACCCCCTACATGGAGAGATAGACTACCCCCTACATGGAGAGATACACCACCTCCTACAGGGAGAGATAGACCACCCCTACATGGAGAGATAGACCACACCCTACATGGAGAGATAGACCACCCCCTACAGGGAGAGATAGACCACCCCCTACATGGAGAGATAGACTACCCCCTACACCCCCTACATGGAGAGATAGACTACCCCCTACATGGAGAGATAGACCCCCTACATGGGGAGAGATAGACTACCCCCTACATGGAGAGATAGACCACCTCCTACAGGGAGAGATAGACTACCCCTACATGGAGAGATAGACTACCCCCTACATGGAGAGATAGACCACCCCCTACATGGAGAGATAGACTACCCCCTACATGGAGAGATAGACTACCCCCTACATGGAGAGATAGACCACCCCCTACATGGAGAGATAGACTACCCCCTACATGGGGAGATAGACTACCCCCCCCTACATGGAGAGATAGACCACCCCCATGGAGAGATAGACACCCCTACATGGAGAGATAGACCACCCCCTACATGGAGAGATAGACCACCCCCTACATGGAGAGATAGACTACCCCCATGGAGAGATAGACACCCCTACATGGGAGAGATAGACCACCCCTACATGGAGAGATAGACCACCCCCTACATGGAGAGATAGACTACCCCTACATGGAGAGATAGACTACCCCCTACATGGAGAGATAGACTACCCCCTACATGGAGAGATAGACCACCCCCTACATGGAGAGATAGACCCCCCTACCCCCCCTACATGGAGAGATAGACCACCCCCTACATGGAGAGATAGACCACCCCCTACATGGAGAGATAGACCCCCCTACATGGAGAGATAGACCACCCCTACATGGAGAGATAAACCCCCCTACATGGAGAGATAGACCACCCCTACATGGGAGAGATAGACCACCCCTACATGGAGAGATAGACTACCCCCCCTACATGGAGAGATAGACCACCCCTACCCCCCCCTACATGGAGAGATAGACCACCCCTACATGGAGAGATAGACCACCCCCTACATGGAGAGATAGACACCCCTGGAGAGATAGACTACCCCCTACATGGAGAGATAGACCACCCCCTACATGGAGAGATAGACCACCCCCCCCTACATGGAGAGATAGACCACCCCCTACATGGAGAGATAGACCACCCCCTACATGGAGAGATAGACTACCCCCTACATGGAGAGATAGACTACCCCTACAGGGAGAGATACATGGAGAGATAGACCACCCCCTACATGGAGAGATAGACCACCCCCTACATGGAGAGATAAACCACCCCCTACAGGGAGAGATAGACCACCCCCTACATGGAGAGATAGACCACCCCCTACATGGAGAGATAGACCACCCCATACATGGAGAGATAGATTACCCCCTACATGGAGAGATAGACCACCCCCTACATGGAGAGATAGACCACCCCCTACCCCCCCCTACATGGAGAGATAGACTACCCCCTACATGGAGAGATAGGAGAGATAAACACCCCCTACATGGAGAGATAGACCACCCCTACATGGAGAGATAGACCACCCCCTACAGGGAGAGATAGACTACCCCCTACAGGGAGAGATAGACTACCCCCTACATGGAGAAACCACCCCTACATGATAGACCACCCCCTACATGGAGATAGACCACCCCTACAGGGAGAGATAAAGTACCCCTACATGGAGAGATAGACTACCCCTACATGGAGAGATAGACTACCCCCTACAGGGAGAGATAGACTACCCCCTACATGGAGAGATAAACTACCCCCTACATGGAGAGATAGACCACCCCCTACATGGAGAGATAGACCACCCCCTACAGGGAGAGATAGACTACCCCCTACAGGGAGAGATAGACTACCCCCTACAGGGATAGATAGACCACCCCTACAGGGAGAGATAAAGTACCCCTACATGGAGAGATAGACCACCCCTACAGGGAGAGATAAAGTACCCCTACATGGAGAGATAGACTACCCCCTACAGGGAGAGATAAAGTACCCCTACATGGAGAGATAGACTACCCCTACATGGAGAGATAGACCACCCCCTACAGGGAGAGATAAAGTACCCCTACATGGAGAGATAGACTACCCCTACATGGAGAGATAGACTACCCCCTACATGGAGAGATAGACTACCCCCTACATGGAGAGATAGACTACCCCCTACATGGAGAGATAGATTACCCCCTACATGGAGAGATAGACTACCCCCTACATGGAGAGATAGACTACCCCCTACATGGAGAGATAGACTACCCCCTACATGGAGAGATAGACCACCCCCTACAGGGAGAGATAGACTACCCCCTACAGGGAGAGATAGACCACCCCCTACATTTAGAGATAGACTACCCCCTACAGGGAGAGATAAACCACCCCCTACATGGAGAGATAGACTACCCCCTACATGGAGAGATAGACTACCCCCTACAGGGAGAGATAGACTACCCCCTACATGGAGAGATAGACTACCCCCTACATGGAGAGATAGACCACCCCCTACAGGGAGAGATAGACTACCCCCTACAGGGAGAGATAAAGTACCCCTACATGGAGAGATAGACCACCCCCTACAGGGAGAGATAGACTACCCCCTACAGGGATAGATAGACCACCCCCTACATGGAGAGATAGACTACCCCCTACAGGGAGAGATAGACCACCCGCTACAGAGAGAGATAGACTACCCCCTACATGGAGAGATAGACTACCCCCTACATGGAGAGATAGACTACCCCCTACATGGAGAGATAGACCACCCCCTACAGGGAGAGATAGACTACCTCCTACAGGGAGAGATAAAGTACCCCTACATGGAGAGATAGACCACCCCCTACAGGGAGAGATAGACTACCCCCTACATGGAGAGATAGACCACCCCCTACATGGAGAGATAGACCACCCCCTACATGGAGAGATAGACCACCCCCTACATGGAGAGATAGACTACCCCTACATGGAGAGATAGACCACCCCCTACATGGAGAGATAGACTACCCCCTACATGGAGAGATAGACTACCCCCTACATGGAGAGATAGACCACCCCTACAGGGAGAGATAGACTACCCCCTACAGGGATAGATAGACCACCCCTGCATGGAGAGATAGACTACCCCCTACAGAGAGAGATAGACCACCCCCTACATGGAGAGATAGACCACCCCCTACATGGAGAGATAGACTACCCCCTACATGGAGAGATAGACCACCCCTACATGGAGAGATAGACCACCCCCTACATGGAGAGATAGACTACCCCCTACATGGAGAGATAGACCACCCCCTACATGGAGAGATAGACTACCTCCTACAGGGAGAGATAGACCACCCCCTACAGGGAGAGATAGACCACCCCTACATGGAGAGATAGACCACCCCCTACAGGGAAAGATAGACTACCCCCTACAGGGAGAGATAGACCACCCCCCTACATGGAGAGATAGACCACCCCCTACATGGAGAGATAGACTACCCCCTACATGGAGAGATAGACCACCCCCTACATGGAGAGATAGACTACCCCCTACATGGAGAGATAGACCACCCCTACAGGGAGAGATAGACTACCCCCTACAGGGATAGATAGACCACCCCTGCATGGAGAGATAGACCACCCCCTACAGGGAGAGATAGACCACCCCCTACATGGAGAGATAGACCACCCCCTACATGGAGAGATAGACTACCCCCTACATGGAGAGATAGACCACCCCCTACATGGAGAGATAGACTACCTCCTACAGGGAGAGATAGACCACCCCCTACAGGGAGAGATAGACCACCCCTACATGGAGAGATAGACCACCCCCTACAGGGAAAGATAGACTACCCCCTACATGGAGAGATAGACCACCCCCTACATGGAGAGATAGACCACCCCCTACAGGGAAAGATAGACTACCCCCTACAGGGAAAGATAGACCACCCCTACAGGGAGAGATAGACCACCCCCTACAGGGAAAGATAGACCACCCCTACATGGAGAGATAGACTACCCCCTACATGGAGAGATAGACTACCCCTACAGGGAGAGATAGACTACCCCCTACAGGGAGAGATAGACCACCCCCTACAGGGATAGATAGACTACCCTACAGGGATAGATAGACTACCCCCTACAGGGATAGATAGACTACCCCTACAGGGAGAGATAGACTACCCCCTACAGGGATAGATAGACCACCCCTGCATGGAGAGATAGACTACCCCCTACAGGGAGAGATAGACCACCCCCTAAATGGAGAGATAGACCACCCCCTACATGGAGAGATAGACTACCCCCTACATGGAGAGATAGACTACCCCCTACATGGAGAGATAGACCACCCCCTACAGGGAGAGATAGACTACCTCCTACAGGGAGAGATAAAGTACCCCTACATGGAGAGATAGACCACCCCCTACAGGGAGAGATAGACTACCCCCTACATGGAGAGATAGACCACCCCCTACATGGAGAGATAGACCACCCCCTACATGGAGAGATAGACCACCCCCTACATGGAGAGATAGACTACCCCTACATGGAGAGATAGACCACCCCTACATGGAGAGATAGACTACCCCCTACATGGAGAGATAGACTACCCCCTACATGGAGAGATAGACCACCCCTACAGGGAGAGATAGACTACCCCCTACAGGGATAGATAGACCACCCCTGCATGGAGAGATAGACTACCCCCTACAGGGAGAGATAGACCACCCCCTACATGGAGAGATAGACCACCCCCTACATGGAGAGATAGACTACCCCCTACATGGAGAGATAGACCACCCCCTACATGGAGAGATAGACTACCTCCTACAGGGAGAGATAGACCACCCCCTACAGGGAGAGATAGACCACCCCCTACATGGAGAGATAGACCACCCCCTACAGGGAAAGATAGACTACCCCCTACAGGGAGAGATAGACCACCCCCTACATGGAGAGATAGACCACCCCCTACATGGAGAGATAGACTACCCCCTACATGGAGAGATAGACCACCCCCTACATGGAGAGATAGACTACCCCCTACATGGAGAGATAGACCACCCCTACAGGGAGAGATAGACTACCCCCTACAGGGATAGATAGACCACCCCTGCATGGAGAGATAGACTACCCCCTACAGGGAGAGATAGACCACCCCCTACATGGAGAGATAGACCACCCCCTACATGGAGAGATAGACTACCCCCTACATGGAGAGATAGACCACCCCCTACATGGAGAGATAGACTACCTCCTACAGGGAGAGATAGACCACCCCCTACAGGGAGAGATAGACCACCCCCTACATGGAGAGATAGACCACCCCCTACAGGGAAAGATAGACTACCCCCTACATGGAGAGATAGACCACCCCCTACATGGAGAGATAGACCACCCCCTACAGGGAAAGATAGACTACCCCCTACAGGGAAAGATAGACCACCCCTACAGGGAGAGATAGACCACCCCCTACAGGGAAAGATAGACCACCCCTACATGGAGAGATAGACTACCCCCTACATGGAGAGATACACTACCCCTACAGGGAGAGATAGACTACCCCCTACAGGGAGAGATAGACCACCCCCTACAGGGATAGATAGACTACCCTACAGGGATAGATAGACTACCCCCTACATGGAGAGATAGACCACCCCCTACATGGAGAGATAGACTACCCCCTACATGGAGAGATACACTACCCCTACAGGGAGAGATAGACTACCCCCTACAGGGAGAGATAGACCACCCCCTACAGGGATAGATAGACTACCCTACATGGAGAGATAGACTACCCCTACATGGAGAGATAGACTACCCCTACAGGGATAGATAGACTACCCCCTACATGGAGAGATACACTACCCCTACAGGGAGAGATAGACTACCCCCTACAGGGAGAGATAGACCACCCCCTACAGGGATAGATAGACTACCCTACATGGAGAGATAGACTACCCCTACATGGAGAGATAGACTACCCCTACAGGGATAGATAGACTACCCTACATGGAGAGATAGACTACCCCCTACAGGGAAAGATAGACTACCCCCTACAGGGAGAGATAGACAGCCCCCTACAGGGAGAGATAGACTACCCCTACATGGAGAGATAGACTACCCCCTACATGGAGAGATAGACTACCCCTACAGGGAGAGATAGACTACCCCCTACAGGGAGAGATAGACCACCCCCTACAGGGAGAGATAGACTACCCCTACATGGAGAGATAGACTACCCCCTACATGGGAGAGATAGACCACCCCCTACAGGGAAAGATAGACCACCCCCTACATGGAGAGATAGACCACCCCCTACAGGGAAAGATAGACTACCCCCTACATGGAGAGATAGACCACCCCCTACATGGAGAGATAGACCACCCCCTACAGGGAAAGATAGACTACCCCCTACAGGGAAAGATAGACCACCCCTACAGGGAGAGATAGACCACCCCCTACAGGGAAAGATAGACCACCCCTACATGGAGAGATAGACTACCCCCTACATGGAGAGATACACTACCCCTACAGGGAGAGATAGACTACCCCCTACAGGGAGAGATAGACCACCCCCTACAGGGATAGATAGACTACCCTACAGGGATAGATAGACTACCCCCTACAGGGAGAGATAGACTACCCCTACATGGAGAGATAGACCACCCCTACAGGGAGAGATAGACCACCCCCTACAGGGATAGATAGACTACCCTACAGGGATAGATAGACTACCCCCTACAGGGAGAGATAGACCACCCCCTACAGGGATAGATAGACTACCCTACAGGGATAGATAGACTACCCCCTACAGGGAGAGATAGACTACCCCTACATGGAGAGATAGACCACCCCCTACAGGGAGAGATAGACCACCCCTACATGGAGAGATAGACTACCCCCTACATGGAGAGATAGACTACCCCCTACATGGAGAGATAGACCACCCCCTACATGGAGAGATAGACCACCCCCTACATGGAGAGATAGACCACCCCCTACATGGAGAGATAGACTACCCCTACATGGAGAGATAGACCACCCCCTACATGGAGAGATAGACTACCCCCTACATGGAGAGATAGACTACCCCCTACATGGAGAGATAGACCACCCCTACAGGGAGAGATAGACTACCCCCTACAGGGATAGATAGACCACCCCTGCATGGAGAGATAGACTACCCCCTACAGGGAGAGATAGACCACCCCCTACATGGAGAGATAGACCACCCCCTACATGGAGAGATAGACTACCCCCTACATGGAGAGATAGACCACCCCCTACATGGAGAGATAGACTACCTCCTACAGGGAGAGATAGACCACCCCCTACAGGGAGAGATAGACCACCCCCTACATGGAGAGATAGACCACCCCCTACAGGGAAAGATAGACTACCCCCTACAGGGAGAGATAGACCACCCCCTACATGGAGAGATAGACCACCCCCTACATGGAGAGATAGACTACCCCTACATGGAGAGATAGACCACCCCCTACATGGAGAGATAGACTACCCCCTACATGGAGAGATAGACCACCCCTACAGGGAGAGATAGACTACCCCTACAGGGATAGATAGACCACCCCTGCATGGAGAGATAGACTACCCCCTACAGGGAGAGATAGACCACCCCCTACATGGAGAGATAGACCACCCCCTACATGGAGAGATAGACTACCCCCTACATGGAGAGATAGACCACCCCCTACATGGAGAGATAGACTACCTCCTACAGGGAGAGATAGACCACCCCCTACAGGGAGAGATAGACCACCCCCTACATGGAGAGATAGACCACCCCCTACAGGGAAAGATAGACTACCCCCTACATGGAGAGATAGACCACCCCCTACATGGAGAGATAGACCACCCCCTACAGGGAAAGATAGACTACCCCCTACAGGGAAAGATAGACCACCCCTACAGGGAGAGATAGACCACCCCCTACAGGGAAAGATAGACCACCCCTACATGGAGAGATAGACTACCCCCTACATGGAGAGATACACTACCCCTACAGGGAGAGATAGACTACCCCCTACAGGGAGAGATAGACCACCCCCTACAGGGATAGATAGACTACCCTACAGGGATAGATAGACTACCCCCTACATGGAGAGATAGACCACCCCCTACATGGAGAGATAGACTACCCCCTACATGGAGAGATACACTACCCCTACAGGGAGAGATAGACTACCCCCTACAGGGAGAGATAGACCACCCCCTACAGGGATAGATAGACTACCCTACATGGAGAGATAGACTACCCCTACATGGAGAGATAGACTACCCCTACAGGGATAGATAGACTACCCCCTACATGGAGAGATACACTACCCCTACAGGGAGAGATAGACTACCCCCTACAGGGAGAGATAGACCACCCCCTACAGGGATAGATAGACTACCCTACATGGAGAGATAGACTACCCCTACATGGAGAGATAGACTACCCCTACAGGGATAGATAGACTACCCTACATGGAGAGATAGACTACCCCCTACAGGGAAAGATAGACTACCCCCTACAGGGAGAGATAGACAGCCCCCTACAGGGAGAGATAGACTACCCCTACATGGAGAGATAGACTACCCCCTACATGGAGAGATAGACTACCCCCTACAGGGAGAGATAGACTACCCCCTACAGGGAGAGATAGACCACCCCCTACAGGGAGAGATAGACTACCCCTACATGGAGAGATAGACTACCCCCTACAGGGAGAGATAGACCACCCCCTACAGGGAAAGATAGACCACCCCCTACATGGAGAGATAGACCACCCCCTACAGGGAAAGATAGACTACCCCCTACATGGAGAGATAGACCACCCCCTACATGGAGAGATAGACCACCCCCTACAGGGAAAGATAGACTACCCCCTACAGGGAAAGATAGACCACCCCTACAGGGAGAGATAGACCACCCCCTACAGGGAAAGATAGACCACCCCTACATGGAGAGATAGACTACCCCCTACATGGAGAGATACACTACCCCTACAGGGAGAGATAGACTACCCCCTACAGGGAGAGATAGACCACCCCCTACAGGGATAGATAGACTACCCTACAGGGATAGATAGACTACCCCCTACAGGGAGAGATAGACTACCCCTACATGGAGAGATAGACCACCCCCTACAGGGAGAGATAGACCACCCCCTACAGGGATAGATAGACTACCCTACAGGGATAGATAGACTACCCCCTACAGGGAGAGATAGACCACCCCCTACAGGGATAGATAGACTACCCTACAGGGATAGATAGACTACCCCCTACAGGGAGAGATAGACTACCCCTACATGGAGAGATAGACCACCCCCTACAGGGAGAGATAGACCACCCCCTACATGGAGAGATAGACTACCCCCTACATGGAGAGATAGACTACCCCCTACATGGAGAGATAGACCACCCCCTACAGGGAAAGATAGACCACCCCTACATGGAGAGATAGACCACCCCCTACATGGAGAGATAGACTACCCCCTACATGGAGAGATAGACTACCCCCTACATGGAGAGATAGACCACCCCCTACAGGGAAAGATAGACCACCCCTACATGGAGAGATAGACCACCCCCTACATGGAGAGATAGACTACCCCCTACAGGGAGAGATAGACTACCCCCTACATGGAGAGATAGACCACCCCCTACAGGGAAAGATAGACCACCCCTACATGGAGAGATAGACCACCCCTACATGGAGAGATAGACTACCCCCTACAGGGAGAGATAGACTACCCCCTACATGGAGAGATAGACCACCCCCTACATGGAGAGATAGACTACCCCCTACATGGAGAGATAGACTACCCCCTACATGGAGAGATAGACCACCCCCTACAGGGAAAGATAAGGGGTAGTCTATCAGGATGGACTCCTTTTTCAACACTAACTCATGTGGTAAGAACCTCTGAGGACACATACATTAGTAAGCTCCTGCACTCTCTCTCTCACTCTCTCTTAGTAAGGCTGAAGAATGATAGCCAGCGACTGGGTGTCGTTTTGTTCTCTGTCGAAGTGCGGTAGAGAAGACCTGCCTGTTCCGTGTGAGGAAGGATCAAAACACTGACCCATCACTGACCCATCACTGACCCATCACTGACCCATCACTGACCCATCACTGACCCATCACTGACCCATCACCCACCCATCACCCATCACTGACCCATCACTGACCCATCACTGACCCATCACTGACCCATCACCCACCCATCACCCATCACTGACCCATCACCCACCCATCACTGACCCGTCACTGACCCATCACTGACCCATAACCCACCCATCACTGACCCGTCACTGACCCATCACTGACCCATAACCCACCCATCACTGACCCGTCACCCACCCATCACTGACCCATCACCCACCCATCACTGACCCATCACCCACCCATCACCCACCCATCACCCACCCATCACCCACCCATCACCCACCCATCACTGACCCATCACTGACCCGTCACCCACCCGTCACTGACCCGTCACTGACCCGTCACTGACCCATCACTGACCCATCACTGACCCATCACCCACCCATCACTGACCCGTCACTGACCCATCACTGACCCATCACCCACCCATCACCCACCCATCACTGACCCATCACTGACCCGTCACCCACCCGTCACTGACCCGTCACTGACCCGTCACTGACCCATCACTGACCCATCACTGACCCATCACTGACCCATCACCCACCCGTCACTGACCCATCACTGACCCATCACCCACCCATCACTGACCCATCACTGACCCATCACCCACCCATCACTGACCCATCACTGACCCATTACCCACCCATCACTGACCCATCACTGACCCATCACCCACCCATCACCCACCCATCACTGACCCATCACTGACCCATCACCGACCCATCACTGACCCATCACCCACCCATCACTGACCCATCACCCACGCATCACTGACCCATCACTGACCCATCACCCACCCATCACTGACCCATCACTGACCCATCACCCACCCATCACCCACCCATCACTGACCCATCACTGACCCATCACTGACCCATCACCTACCCATCACTGACCCATCACTGACCCATCACCCACCCATCACTGACCCATCACTGACCCATCACTGACCCATCACCCACCCATCACTGACCCATCACTGACCCATCACTGACCCATCACTGACCCATCACCCACCCATCACTGACCCATCACTGACCCAAACCCATCCGTAGACTTTCTACCAGTCCCTATGATGGTAGCATCCTAGAATGGGGTCGGGCCTATTGACACCTCCTCTGATTGTTTATTTTTTAACATGTATTTATCCTTTATTTAACAAGGCAAAATGCTCTTAACCCTAACGGATATGTGGGTGCCAATCCACATACACACCCAGGAAAGCCAACAGTCATAATATTTATCTTCTCTCTCTCCCCTCTATTTATTTTTGTATCTAACGTTGCGCCAGATCCCTTAGCTTGTTAAAAGCTATCTTCCTTGGAGTAGGTGTCTAAACCTTGATGGTTGCTATGAAAGGATGGACAGACAGACCAGACCAGACCAGACAGACAGACAGACAGACAGACAGACCAGACCAGACCAGACCAGACCAGACCAGACCAGACCAGACCCGACAGACAGACCAGACCAGACCAGACCAGACCAGACCAGACCAAACCCGACAGACAGACAGACAGACACAGACAGACACAGACAGACCAGACCAGACCAGACCAGACCAGACCAAACCCGACAGACAGACAGACAGACAGACAGACAGACAGACACAGACAGACAGACCAGACCAGAACAGACCAGACAGACAGACAGACAGACCAGACCAGACCAGACCAGACCAGACCAGACAGACAGACCAGACCAAACCAGACAGACAGACAGACACAGACAGACCAGACCAGACCAGACCAGACCAAACCCGACAGACAGACAGACAGACACAGACAGACAGACACAGACAGACCAGACCAGAACAGACCAGACAGACAGACAGACAGACAGACAGACAGACCAGACCAGACCAAACCCGACAGACAGACAGACAGACACAGACAGACCAGACCAGACACAGACAGACCAGACCAGACCAAACCCGACAGACAGACAGACAGACAGACAGACACAGACAGACCAGACCAGACCAGACCAGACCAGAACAGAACAGAACAGAGTTTTCCGTCGTTCAGTTCATTGAGCCACATGCAGGTGGTCATATGGAAACATGTCAACCCAAACAAAACTCAAGTGAAATGCCATACGACTCTCCTCCCAGTCTGGGATTAAAGTCTGTGCTGCTGCTGCTACTGGGGGGGACACTGGACTCTGTCACGCTTCTATCCACACATGATGACTAGCTCTCTCCATCCCTGCCAGAGACATCCTAACCCAAGATCCTATACGATGACATTGCTTTAGACCTCAGATAAAAGTCTAGCCCAGAATATCTTACTGTAACCCTGAGAGCTTGGGAAAGTTTGCATTGAAACTGTCACAGTTGTATAAGATACTGATGATATATGTCTTGTCTGGAAGACGATCGGAATTGCAACTGTGTAATGTCTGCTCTTTGTCTACAGTCTTAGTAAAAAAAGGTGCTATCTAGAACTTAAAAGGGTTCTTCTGCTGTCCCAATAGGATAACCCTTTAAAGAACCCTTTTTGGTTCCAGATAGAACCCTTTTGGGATCCATGTATAAATCTTTCCACAGAGGGTTCGACCTTGAATCATACCGAGTTATCCTATGGGGACAGCCGAATAACCATTTTGGAATTTTTTTTCAAAAAAAATATGTAGTGCAGGAAATGTACTGTGAGATGCTACGAGGATCTGACTAGAAACATGCAGAGAGAGAGAGAGAGAGAGACAGAGACAGAGACAGAGAGAGAGAGAGAGAGAGAGAGAGAGAGAGAGAGAGAGAGAGACAGAGACAGAGACAGAGAGAGAGAGAGAGAGAGAGAGAGAGAGAGAGAGAGAGAGACAGAGACAGAGACAGAGAGACAGAGAGAGAGAGAGAGAGAGATAGAGAGAGATAGAGAGAGACAGAGACAGAGACAGAGACAGAGACAGAGACAGAGAGAGAGAGAGAGAGAGACAGCGAATCTTGGAAGAACATCCTGAATGGTTCATCTCCCATCCATCAGGAAATCTAGGGTTTCTTTCTCTTTCTCCCTCCATGTCTCTCCTCCGCTAAGGACATCTCAGAGAACGGACAATGCACATGGCCCGATCTGATTTATGGACGTGTGGATGGAGGGAGAAAGAGAAAGAAAGGAGGGAGAGAATCAAACGGATGGCCGGCCATGTGTTCTTTATTTATCACCAACACCAATGAAAAGTGAGCTCATCCTCACCCTCTCTCTCTCTCTGTTTAACTTTCTTTCTCCCAGGGACCATCTGGGATGAGTTATCGTGGATCTCTCTCTCCACCACAAGAAAGGCTGGACCACATAGGTTGTCTGAGCAGTTAACAGTTTGGCATTTATTCCACTTGACCATCTTTGGTGGCACTGTGAGAGCAAAGTAAATAGAAGCAGACCTGAGAAAGACTGCATCTAAAGTGTATCATTTACATCGTGCAGCATATGTGAAATTAAAAACATGTTACAATGTTACACTCCAACTTAATCTAACAGTGATCCAATTTTTTATTTTTAAATTTACACCAAAGAGTGAGTGTTTTGTCCATTAACCATATAATCAAACACAATCTTTAGTTGTAATACCAGGTGTGTGCTAAATATGTCTTCATATTATTGCTACTCTGTAAGATAGAAGATCTGCATACTCTGACCACAATATATTTAATGTGGCCTATACCTCTACAAAAGAAGGTGGAACTGTAGTGGGGAATTCCGTTCTCAGCAAGGATGTCATTTTTCACTTAAGTGAGTTCCACACGGCACGATAAGAGAAACAAAATTTTAAAATTAATTAAGATTCAGCAAAACGATTACTGGATTAATTAATTGAAAAAGATGATGAAGACTGTAAATCACAAAATTAGATGTTTGGGAGCATCTGAGGCCTTCATTTGCAGTCTACGATGCCTCTGTGGAGGGATTTGCATTCTGGGAATGTTCTACTGAAGGAATAATTGAGTCAATTTCCCTAATCTTCAGTTAGTGTGTTTACCCTACGACTATCTATAGATGTCAGATGATTAGGACTGCACACTGCTAGGAGGGAAAACATGTAAATTATCATATACAATAATTACAATAACATTACAAATACAATAACAGTGGTTTTTACAGTGAAACTTTTGTCCTCCTTCTCCTCTAGTCGGCATATTGCTATTGTCACGTGTGCTCCCTCTCTGGCCTCTAGGTCACCAGGCTGCTCGTTAGGGAGCACACCTGTTACCAGCGTTACGCGCATAATGACACTGACCTGGACTCCATCACCTCCTTGATTACCGGCCCTTTATATGTCCTTCCCTTTGGTTTCTTCCCCAGTCGTCATTGTTGCTGTTTCATGTCGGGTGCGCTGTTCGTGTTTCTTAGTTTTGTTTCATTTATTTATTAAATGTATTCCCTCCCTGAACTTGGCTTCCCGACTCAGCGTGCATCGTTACAGCTATCCACTGACACACAGACACCGGAATAAGCAACCTTTCCTAACACCTCGGATGAAACACCTTGAGTCATGAGGAGCTAGAGTAGCCTTGGGTTAGTGCCGGGCTAGCCCTCTTTTCTCAGTGATAACACCGCTGTTTCCTCACAGCGCATGTGGGCTCAGTGCCTTAGTGAGAGACCGGAGGGGAAGACTGTCTGCTATTAATAAGAAAGATGCTCTCCTTGTGCAACGAGGCACGCTAACATGTTTGTCTGTGTAGCCAGAGGCTCTGCACTGCAGAACAACAAAGGTAGTGAGTATGGTGTCCATATTAGGACAGCCTCAGTGCTGCAGTTCTGCTGAGACGCCTCATTACTGAGATTAGAAGAATTTGTGCTGATACCAAGGCTGTCCTAATATGGACACCGTAAGATAGCCTCTTTTATATTGTGTGGCTGTGTACCTTGGTGGGTGTGAATGGTGGGTGGGCTAACGACACCAGCTGAGCTCTGACTCGGGACCTGTGTCTGTATTCTTGAAGAGTAGGAGTGATGTTAAAGGACTGAGATGCTTTTTTTTGAATATGGGCCCTGGCCACACAGAGATTTTGTATATATCCGTCTAAAATGGTTTGAGCCAGTGATAGTTCTACGGAACAACGGACAGCTATCTGCCAACTGCCTGTCAATTTTGATGTGTTCTACGGAACAACGGACAGCTATCTGCCAACTGATGTGAGTCGAAAATCAAAATGAGTCGCACTTCATATGGATCTAGATTAACATGGTATGTTCTGGCTAGACACAGGCAAAATCCTTGTCTACCTATGTTATGAAGAATGAATCAAGAGGGTCCTGCAGTGGCAGCTATATGGGGAAGAACAACATTATATCATCATGTCATCCCAGACACGCTGGACCCACTCCAATTTGCATACCGCCCCAAACAGATCCAAAGATGACGCAATCTCAATTGCTCTCCACACTCCCCTCTCCCACCTGGGCAAGAGGAATACCTGTGTGAGAATACTGTTCTCTCTGCTACCACACGGCAGCCAATGCACCAAGTCTGGAACCAACAGGACCCTGAACAACCCATAAGGCTCCTAAATAATTAGTCTGGGTAGCTATTTGATTAATTATTTAACTATCTGCATTGACCCGTTTTGTGTTTACCCTTTTTGACTCATCACATACTGTTGATACTGTCTATTATCTATCTTGTTGCCTAGTTACTTTACCCCTACCTACAGTATACTGTTGATACTGTCTATTATCTATCCTGTTGCTTAGTTACTTTACCCCTACCTACAGTATACTGTTGATACTGTCTATTATCTATCCTGTTGCCTAGTTACTTTACCCCTACCTACAGTATACTGTTGATACTGTCTATTATCTATCCTGTTGCTTAGTTACTTTACCCCTACCTACAGTATACTGTTGATACTGTCTATTATCTATCCTGTTGCCTAGTTACTTTACCCCTACCTACAGTATACTGTTGATACTGTCTATTATCTATCCTGTTGCCTAGTTACTTTACCCCTACCTACAGTATACTGTTGATACTGTCTATTATCTATCCTGTTGCCTAGTTACTTTACCACTACCTATAGTGCATTCGGAAAGTGTTCAGACCCCCGATTACACATTTCGTTACTTTACAAGCTTGGCACCACTGTATTTGTGGAGTTTCTCCCATTCCTCTCTGCAGATCCTCTCAAGCTCTGTCAGGTTGGATGGGGAGCCGTCAGAGTTCTGGCAGGGAAGTCAGGCGCAGGAGAATCAAACTGAGTGTAATGGAGTTATTTAATAACGATAAACGAAACATATTCCAAACACTAAATGTAACTATACACAAAGTGGGTACGAGGACCCGTCGCGCACCAAAACAACACTGAATAACAAATCTCTGACAAAGACATGAGGGGAAACGGAGAGTTAAATACACAACAGGTAATGAATGGGATTGAAACCAGGGGTGGAGGATGACAAGACAAAACCAATGGAAAATGAAAAATTGATTGATTATTGCTAGAAGACCTGGTGACGTCGACCGCCGAGCACCGCCCGAACAAGGAGAGGCATCGACAAGTTATTACCTCGTACCCCTACACATGGACTCAGTACTGGTACCCTGTGTACAAAGCCAAGTTATTACCTCGTACCCCTGTAAATGGACTCGGTAGTGGTATCTCGTGTATATAGCCAAGTTATTACCTCGTACCCCTGTAAATGGACTTGTTAGTGGTATCTCGTTTATATAGCCAAGTTATTACCTCGTACCCCTGTAAATGGTCTCGGTAGTGGTATCTCGTGTATATAGCCAAGTTATTACCTCGTACCCCTGTAAATGGACTAGGTAGTGGTATCTCGTGTATATAGCCAAGTTATTACCTCGTACCCCTGTAAATGGACTCGGTAGTGGTCTCTCGTGTATATAGCCAAGTTATTACCTCGTACCCCTGTAAATGGACTCGGTAGTGGTATCTCGTGTATATAGCCAAGTTATTACCTCGTACTCCTGTAAATGGACTCGGTAGTGGTCTCTCGTGTATATAGCCAAGTTATTACCTCGTACCCATGTAAATGGACTCGGTAGTGGTATCTCGTGTATATAGCCAAGTTATTACCTCGTACCCCTGTAAATGGACTCGGTAGTGGTATCTCGTGTATATAGCCAAGTTATTACCTCGTACCCCTGTAAATGGACTCGGTAGTGGTATCTATGTATATAACCAAGTTATTACCTCGTACCCCTGTAAATGGACTCGGTAGTGGTATCTCGTAGTATATAGCCAAGTTATTACCTCGTACCCCTGTAAATGGACTCGGTAGTGGTATCTCGTGTATATAGCCAAGTTATTACCTCGTTACCCCTGTAAATGGACTCGGTAGTGGTATCTCGTGTATATAGCCAAGTTATTACCTCGTACCCCTGTAAATGGACTTGGTAGTGGTATCTCGTGTATATAGCCAAGTTATTACCTCGTACCCCTGTAAATGGACTCGGTAGTGGTATCTATCGTGTATATAGCCAAGTTATTACCTCGTACCCCTGTAAATGGTCTCGGTAGTGGTATCTTGTGTATATAGCCAAGTTATTACCTCGTACCCCTGTAAATGGACTCGGTAGTGGTATCTCGTGTATATAGCCAAGTTATTACCTCGTACTCCTGTAAATGGACTCGGTAGTGGTCTCTCGTGTATATAGCCAAGTTATTACCTCGTACTCCTGTAAATGGACTCGGTAGTGGTCTCTCGTGTATATAGCCAAGTTATTACCTCGTACCCCTGTAAATGGACTCGGTAGTGGTATCTCGTGTATATAGCCAAGTTATTACCTCGTACTCCTGTAAATGGACTCGGTAGTGGTCTCTCGTGTATATAGCCAAGTTATTACCTCGTACCCCTGTAAATGGACTAGGTAGTGGTATCTCGTGTATATAGCCAAGTTATTACCTCGTACCCCTGTAAATGGACTCGGTAGTGGTCTCTCGTGTATATAGCCAAGTTATTACCTCGTACCCCTGTAAATGGACTCGGTAGTGGTATCTCGTGTATATAGCCAAGTTATTACCTCGTACTCCTGTAAATGGACTCGGTAGTGGTCTCTCGTGTATATAGCCAAGTTATTACCTCGTACCCATGTAAATGGACTCGGTAGTGGTATCTCGTGTATATAGCCAAGTTATTACCTCGTACCCCTGTAAATGGACTCGGTAGTGGTATCTCGTGTATATAGCCAAGTTATTACCTCGTACCCCTGTAAATGGACTCGGTAGTGGTATCTCGTGTATATAACCAAGTTATTACCTCGTACCCCTGTAAATGGACTCGGTAGTGGTATCTCGTGTATATAGCCAAGTTATTACCTCGTACCCCTGTAAATGGACTCGGTAGTGGTATCTCGTGTATATAGCCAAGTTATTACCTCGTACCCCTGTAAATGGACTCGGTAGTGGTATCTCGTGTATATAGCCAAGTTATTACCTCGTACCCCTGTAAATGGACTTGGTAGTGGTATCTCGTGTATATAGCCAAGTTATTACCTCGTACCCCTGTAAATGGACTCGGTAGTGGTATCTCGTGTATATAGCCAAGTTATTACCTCGTACCCCTGTAAATGGTCTCGGTAGTGGTATCTTGTGTATATAGCCAAGTTATTACCTCGTACCCCTGTAAATGGACTCGGTAGTGGTATCTCGTGTATATAGCCAAGTTATTACCTCGTACTCCTGTAAATGGACTCGGTAGTGGTCTCTCGTGTATATAGCCAAGTTATTACCTCGTACTCCTGTAAATGGACTCGGTAGTGGTCTCTCGTGTATATAGCCAAGTTATTACCTCGTACCCCTGTAAATGGACTCGGTAGTGGTATCTCGTGTATATAGCCAAGTTATTACCTCGTACTCCTGTAAATGGACTCGGTAGTGGTCTCTCGTGTATATAGCCAAGTTATTACCTCGTACCCCTGTAAATGGACTTGGTAGTGGTATCTCGTGTATATAGCCAAGTTATTACCTCGTACCCCTGTAAATGGACTAGGTAGTGGTATCTCGTGTATATAGCCAAGTTATTACCTCGTACCCCTGTAAATGGACTCGGTAGTGGTATCTCGTGTATATAGCCAAGTTATTACCTTGTACCCCTGTAAATGGACTCGGTAGTGGTATCTCGTGTATATAGCCAAGTTATTACCTTGTACCCCTGTAAATGGTCTCGGTACTGGTATCTTGTGTATATAGCCAAGTTATTACCTCGTACCCCTGTAAATGGTCTCGGTAGTGGTATCTTGTGTATATAGCCAAGTTATTACCTCGTACCCATGTAAATGGTCTCGGTAGTGGTATCTCGTGTACATGGCCAGGTTATCACTACTCATTGTGTATTTATTCCTTGTGTTATTATGTTTCTATTATCTTTCTCTTTTTCTTTCTCTCTGTGTTGTAGGGCCGTTAGAATTTCACTGTTCGTCTACAAAATTTGATTTGATATGATATCTTTTCAGAAGACAATCTTCTGTTGATCTCATTTTAGGTGGAAATGCTTTGCTGAGTATGTGCCTCTGTCTGAGAATGTGTATGTGTGTATCTACGCGTGTGACAGAGCTGAAACGTCCAGCTCCCCCAGATAGCAATTGCCATTACTCACACCGACAGTGAGTCTCTTGCTTTCCGAGCCCCAGTGCAGAGATAAGGCATTGGATCCCTCTCGTCCAACGGTTTGATCAATCTGGAGATTTACAGCCAGTACTGCAGCACACCGATGAAGCATAAAAGCAGTAAATTCAACTTCACCCTTCGGGCCAACTGTAGTCCAAAACTCTCCCATAACTCAGATACTCTCTTACAGAAATCTTCACAACTTTTGCATTTACATTTAGCATGCTCACCACTATGGACAAGGTTATCCAAAACAGCTCAGACTTTACTCACTGTTTTTTTTTTTTTTTTTTATTTCCTACGTTTCTTCTATTTGGCCGCGGGAATCATTTATAACCTGGGATACCAGGTCTGATCTGTCATCCGCTCCGGGTGTGAGCGTAGCGTCTTCCCGAAAAGGCTAGCCTGCCTGCATAACTGAAATTTCACTGGCGCATATAGAATATTCAATGCTCATCCCAGGGCCTATTCAACTGGTCTACGGACTGTTTATTTTTTCCCTCCCTCCCTCGCTCGCTCTGGGGTTGAAGTCCTTTCTCTCCTTCTCTTCTCCTGTGGAGAAGAATCGAGGTTCATTCATAAGTCACTGGCCTCATCCAAGGTCAAAATCCTACTTAATTAAGGCTGTTTTACTTCTTCTTCCCCTGAGTCATCAAGACCATGCTAGGGCAAATTCTGAAGCTCAGCAAAACTCTGGTGCGGTATTGAGGAAAAACTGCTTAGTGTAATCCTTTTTCTGTTTTATGATGGAGGTATAGTTCACCTGACTAGGTTGAAAGTAGGTGCATCTCTCTCTGTATCAGTAACCTGAGCAAAGAGTAACTCCCTGGCCATTCAGGAGGAAGATGATGAAGCTAGGCCAAAGACTTGACCCTACTTTCTCAAGGTAGTGGGGGCTGGGTGGATGGAGAGAGGAGGGGGGGGGCTTAATGGTGCGAGCGGCCTGACCTTGTGACCACGATTGTTGGAAAGGACGAACTCAAATGACCTGGCAGGAGTTCCATTCAAGAGGAATAAAAGCAGAAAGTTAGATATCCGACATGTGGTTTGAATTTCTCTTTACAAGGGAATTGACTGTATTCCAGGCAGAATGTTACAAATTCATCTCCTTGTTTTTGCAGCATTTTGTGCTCCTATGAATTGTTCAAATAATTCCTATATGTTCTTGAAGGTATGGTTGAGATGATGAGGCAAAAGGAATATGGCTGGAGAAGCGATTGGCAAATCGTGTGACTAAACTGAATAGAAGAAGAAGAAACCAAGAGAAATAACATGAAGAATGATAATAAAAAGATTTGGAGCACCTTAATAAACATTTTTTTGGGGGAAAATCAAACTCAGCTCCATCATTCATTGAATCAGATGGCTCATTCATCACAAAACGAACTGATATTGCCAACTACTTTAAAGATTTCTTCATTGGCAAGATTAGCAAACTTTTAGGCATGATATGCCAGCAACAACCACTGACAGTAAACATCCAAATACATCTGACCAAATTATGAAAGACAAGCATTGTCATTTTGAATTCCGTGAAGTCAGTGTGGAAGAGATGAACAAATTATTGTTGTCTAACAACAATGACAAGCCACCGGGACAATCTGGATGGAAAATGACTGAGGATAATAGCAGACGATATTGCGACTCTTGTCTACTGGAAATTGTTTGCACCTAGGCTTGAAGGGAAGAAAAAGTAATTGCGCTACTCAAGAATAGTAAAGCCCCCTTTACTGACTCAAATAGCCGACCAATCAGCCACTTACCGACCCTTAGTAAACTTCTTGAAGAAATTGTGTATGATCAGTTACAATGCTATTTTACAGTAAACAAATTGGCAACAAACTTTCAGCATGCTCATAGGGAAGAGAGTGGGTGGCAATAGGGAAGGTCATTAAACACAGCACAGCACTTACACAAATGACTGATGATTGGCTGAGAGAAATTGATGATAAAAATGATTGTAGGGGCTGCCTTGTTAGACTTGAGTGCAGCTTTTGATATTATCGATCACAGTCTGCTGCTGGAAAAGCGTGCCACCGGCAGTGGGTCTGTGTATGCGTATGACTCCATACATGTCAGCTACTGCAGCAACTGAAATGACTGCAACACTTAACAAAGAGTTGCAGTTTGTTTCAGAGTGGCTGGCAATGTATAAGTTAGTCCTAAATATCTCTAAAACTACAAAAATGGTATTTGGGACATGATTTAACCTTAATTTAACTAGGCAAGTCAGTTAAGAACACATTCTTATTTACAATGACGGCGTACCCCCCCGGCCAAACCCTCCCCTAACCCGGACGATGCTGGGCCAATTGTGCATCACCCTATGAGACTCCCGATCACGGCCGGTTGTGACACAGCCTGGGAACGAACCAGGATCTGTCGTGATGCGTCTAGCACTGCAATGCTGTGCCTCAGACTGCAGTGCCACTCCTGAGGCAAAATCATTCACTAAACCCTAAACCTAAACTAAATCTTGTAATAAATCATGTGTAAATTGAGCAAGTTGTGACTAAACTGCTTGGAGTAACCCTGGATTGTAAAGTGTCATGGTCAAAACATATTGATACATAATAAAGTGATGCTCTACCTTCTTACCAGCACTATCAATAAGGCAGGTTCTACAGGCTCTAGTTTGGCTCAGTTGTAGGAAAATTTAGGAAAATTGCAATTGGCTCAGATCAGAGCAACACGGCGTGGCCTTGGATGAAAACAGAGAGCTAATATTCATAATATGTATGTCAATCTCTCCTGGCTCGAAGGGGAGGAGAGACTGACTTTATCACTACTTGTGTTTATGAGGGGTATCAGTGGCGGTTCTAGCTTGTATGGCTCCCTGGGCGAATATGTCTGTGAAACTATATATTCACAGTATTATGAATGAATTGTGGTTTATTTCGTAACATTTCGCAGTGTGACTGATTTTACTATTTGCATTAGTACTGTACAAAGTTAGAGGCAAGCTATTTGATAGATTCCAACCGCACCCCCTGCCTCGTGCTTCCAGTAGGGAGACCTGTGGGAGACCTTCCCAAGCAGTAGCCTGCCTAGCTCACAAACTAGAATCAGGGCGTCCACTCCGACAAGGTGAATTGGTCCACAGTCCCACCTGATGACATGATATCATTGACGTGTCATGCAAATGAGAGATAGAAAACCGATCGGGCAAATGTCACCATTCCCCCAAAAAATGTTGGATGCCCATGTCGCCTATACCTTCATCCGCTACTGAGAGTTATTGACATGTTGAACGCACCAAGCTGTCTGTTTGAACTACTGGCACACAGCTCAGACACCCATACATACCCCAAAAGACATGCCACCAGAGGTCTCTTCACAGTCCCCAAGTCCAGAACAACATTACTACATAGAGACATGACTACATTGAACTCTATTCCACATCAGGTAGATATTGTGGTAGTGGTGGAGTAGGGGCCTGAGAGCACACAGTCTGTGAATGTATTATAATGTTTTTTCAAATGGTATAAACTGCCTTAATTTCGCAGCTCATGGGGATCCATAATAAGTAGAAATGCAAAAGGTATGTCATGTCATGCTCATCCAAATCATGAGTCCTTACTTCGGAACTTTTCTCCCATACAGTATCTATGGTTCCCTCTCTCTTAAATGCCTTGCCGGCTGATTCCACTATGCATGAATGTGGAGACGAGTGAACCTGCTAATCTAATGCACTTGGCGGGAGTGAGATCATTACTTCTGCTCTATGCAGAACATCTGAGGAGGCCTGAAGCTGGGCTGAACACCTCTGATCTTTCTCCTCCCCTGGAATCTTCTCCTCAGAAGACTGGAAACTTCTCCTCATCAGCCAGATACAGAACCACTATGGATCAAACAGATCTCTGCTTCCCCATAACACTTATTTCCTCATTTGTGGGTCAAATTTTTACAGCAAATTTTCCCTCTAAAGATCCTGAAAATGTGTGTGCTTTTGCTTCGTTTTTTTTTCCAAAGATGGTGTTGTCGTCCATAATTCCACAGTTAGGATGTTGGGATAATTCACTCGGTTCCATGAGAAATCTCTCCCTCTTTCTCTCCCTTTGTAGTCTCAGGTATCGTGTTGTGCCACCGTTGGCCTATAGGGGGAGCCCCAACATCACGTTCCCTCATGGTGACTTCAACACTCATTTCCCCTTACTGTCCGTGGGACTCTACAGCTCTTCAGCTCAGCTTCCCCACATCTTCTCCACTGTTCGTGTCTCTGGATCGTTTCACCAATTCAGTGTTTTTTGAGGAGTGTAACTTGGTATGTAAAAAACCCCGTTTGATTTCACCTAATTTTAACATTCTGTCATAACGGGTACATGATCAACTTCATAAAGTTCTCATCTCAAGAAGTATTGAGCACATCACTGGTATTTCCTGACTGAGTTTTTGTATGTGCATTTTCTTGTTTGCTTATGGCCCTATACAGCTCGTTGAATGCGGTCTTAGTGCTTAGCATTGGTTTGTGGTGGTAAATAGACAGCCTTGATAAATAGTGTGGTCTACAGCTTATCATTAGGTATTCTACCTCAGGTGAGCAGAACCTCTAGACTTCCTTAACATTTGAGATCCTGCACCAGCTGTTGTTAACAAACACTTGTGACAGGGGGAATGGAAGCTTGTTGTGTGCAACACGGAGTGGCAATTGAATGCAAGCTTCACAATAAAATTAAATAAAAAGTTAACATTTTTTTTTAATACTGTCTGTCTCTGGGTAACAGGGCTGGACGTGTTGTGCTCGACCCACTCAAAACGCCAGAACATGGCCAAAATGAGTACAACCAGCTCACCTGCTTTTACACTATGAGTTGACTATAAAATGTTCAATGTTTCTTTAGAAAAACATATATTTAAAACAAAAACAAATAGTTTAGAAGTTTTAAAATGAGGGACAGATGTCATTTAATCACTACTCATATTCAGCAACAAAAATAACTAGGGCTTTAAAATGATGGTGAAAACATGTTGGGGTTAGTGGGTTAAAATCATCCTAGAAGTCAAAGAGGGTACACAGAGAGACATGTCAAAATGCTGCATTTTTACACTTTAGCAAGTCATTCTACATATACAAATGTATTGAATTATCCATGTGTTGAAGGGCACTTCATTTAATATAACAGACTTTTAAATAAAATAAACTACAATATCAAAGGGATTTCAATGGAACGACCCTTCTACGGTCAGAGTACAGTACAGGCTGTTGACACCACACACACACACACACACACACACGCTCATCACAGGCCCCAGAAATGTGAACTATGAAGCAACATCACCGGATGAAAATAGACATTGATCAAGCTGAATGGATTTCACACCATTGTTGGTACCGTAAAGCAGACAAGCCGTGACATACACGCATCTCCCAGCAACAAAGCCCCGTCGGTCGAGCAATAGATAACGTTAGCGGCGTCAATCTAAAGGGAGAATGCTGTCTCTACTGTAACTGAAAAAGGTGTGTCATATTCTCAGCGAATGAGGAGGGGGGGATTAGGACTTGAATGAGTTTGTGTTTTTTTTTCATTTTTTTTTCAGTTCTGTTGATTATCATTCGTCATGGTCTCGGCCAATGCAAAGCTGTCTAATTTTGTATAACATGAGAGAGTTAGGTTACATGGCTCTTATTTGATAATATATTATGACCCCCCCCCCCCCCGATAAAGCGACTTATCATTGATCAGATAAATTGTCAGGCTTGTTTGAACGTTATTGACCAAAGAAGCTTCAACGAAATGTTCCTTAGGCCAATGATTTGTCTAAAATGGAAAAGAACTGAAACCAAAACAGACACTATTCCTCCTGATCTATATTTCAATCTATTTTCTTAGCAGCTCATTATTTAAGTTTCAGTCTTATAATCAGTTAAACAGTAAATGGTTTTCAGTAAGTATAATCTGATTTAAAAGATAAGAGAATAGTTTGGCTGAGCTCCATCTTAAGACGTAGCACAGACAGGCGGACCGACAGGCGGACCGACAGACGGACCGACAGGCAGGCAGGCAGGCAGGCAGGCAGGCAGGCAGGCAGGCAGGCAGACACTGACAGACAGACAGACATAGACAGACAGGCAGGCAGGCAGGCAGGCGGACATACAGGCAGACACACAGACAGACAGACAGACAGACAGGCAGGTAGGCAGGCAGGCAGGCAGACAATGTGTAAGTGCACAGTGGGCAGACAGGTGTGGATTTGTGTTATGACCTCCATGAAGCCGCAGGGCCAATATATCTCAATAAACGCAGAAATGTAGAAGGTTTCACTGGAAACGGCTTCGAGAGAGATAACACTTAAACACTTAGTAAAACACAGTGGCACAGAACAAGGAAATAAAATGGTCTGTTTCATCATTTGACTAGGTCAGCATATCATGTAAAATCCCAATCCCATAACTCCCTGTGTGTGTGTGTGTACGCGTGTGTGTGTGTGTGTGTGTACGCGTGCACCGCGCGCATGTGTGTGTGTATGTACACGTGCGTGTGTGTGTGTGTGTGTGCGTGTGTGTGTGTACGCGGGCGTGTGTGTGTGTACGCGTGTGTGTGTGTGTGTGTACGCGTGCGTGTGTGTGTGTGTGTACGCGTGCGTGCGTGTGTGTGTGTACGCGTGCGTGCGTGTGTGTGTGTGTGCGCGTGCGTGCGTGTGTGTGTGTACACGTGCGTGCGTGTGTGTGTGTGCTTGGATTCTATATGCGTATGTACCTCGTGCTCTCTGTCTTTTTGTGTGGGTCTCTAGACAGGCCTTCAGTTGCATCTACACTAGAAGATATGGCTTTAGCCTATATAACAGCAATTGATGTTCACTGAATTATTTGTTTTCTACTATTTAATGAAAGATAAAACCTGTCGATCCCATAGAAGAGGCCTATTTTAATTCTTCATTTCTTAACTAACTCATCAACAGGTTTTTTAGAAAGATATAGCTTTTTGTCACTCCAGATTCCAGATATTGATAGGGGGGGACATGATCAATGAGGGCACCATCCAAAGTATGTATGCATTAAATCAGTGTCATACATGGGAAAGTTGCAATTTCTTACAGATAAATCCAACATTGTTAATGTAAATTGTTAAAAGAACCCGGACCAAGAATCGAGAATCGATCCCTGTGGGACAACCTTTATACGTACGTATATAACCTGATTTGAGTTTATTGAGTTTTAGTTCATTTTATTTTTACAGGGACAGTGTACATTAATCAAAGTTTCAGTAAAAGTGCCGGGTTTTAGCCAGCCGGCTAATTTTCAACCACAGTCCCTGGGCAGGTTATTAAAAAAATTACAATATAGACAATAGCAACATAGGACAAGCAAGACGTAGCATACAGACAGAGCAACATAGAACAAAAAGCAGCAAGACAAAATTCATAAAAGCAACAAAGTGTTTCCACACCTTACAAGCAACAGACAACAGACAACATGGAAAGCGGCAACACACAGCTAGGGACCATGTTCACAAATCTGATTGACCTTTAGCCATGTCTTCATGCATTTTGTGAAAGTGTGATATGTGGTGCAGTTATGTGTGTCTGATGGCAGTGTATTCCAGACATGGGACAGTCTCACAGAGAAAACAGATTTACTAAAGGTGCTTTTCCTTAAAGGGAACTATACAGTCACCTCTCATGGCAGACCTTGTGGATCTGCTGACATATGTTTGGGTTTTCTGTTTAACAGAAGTACTGAGTGGAGGGGGAGGAGCCAGGCCATTTAGGATCTTGAATACAAGACATGCGTCGGTGTATTGCACAAGATTTTCCCAACTCAGGAGCTTTCTGAGGATGTAACAGTGATGATGGCCATTGGGCTTCCTATCACGCACTTTGAGAGCCTGTTTGTAGACAGACTGAATAGTTTTTAAGGTTGTACAGCAAGCTTGGGCCCAACTAGTTAAGCAGTATGTTAAGTGGTGGAGTATCATAGATTTGAAGTACAGTTTTGCTACCTCTGTAGTCAAACAATTTTGTATAAATCGGAAATTAGCTAGGTTGAATTTGGTTATTTGAATGACCTTTTTCACATGCTTTTTTAAAAGAGTTTGGAACCAAGTATGATGCCAAGGTACCACCTGGAGCTTCTCCCCTGACACATAGGCATCTGGCTCAGTAGCGTCTGTTGCCCTCTTTGTGAAGAACATGCAAACAGTTTTTTTCACATTGAGATGCAAACACGAGTCACTGATCAACTTTGTAACCTGGACAATTACAGTAGTGAGTTCTTGCACAGCTTGATGTTTGCTCTTTGCATGCACATATGTCACTGTATAATCTGCATACATTTGAACTTCAGACCCAGTACAGACAGAAGGCAGATCATTAATGTACAGGCTGAACACGAGGGGCCCCAGTATTGACCCTTGGGGCATGCCCACATCATAGCTAAGAGTGGGCGACACCTCATTGCTCACTCTGACACATTGAGTTCTGCCTTCAAGGTATGATTTCATCCATCTCAAGGCATCAGGGGAAAAGTTGGACTTGGACAATTTTGTGATGAGAACCTCATGGTTAACAGTATATAGGTCCAGAAACACTGCCCCAACAACGCCCCTTTTGTCCATCTTGGACTTCACATTTTCCAGAAGAAAGCAGTTGGCCGTTTCTGTGGAGTGTTTCGCTCTGAAGCCAAACTGCATGGATGTCATGTGAAGAGGCTGTTGCAATCAGTTGTTCTGCTACACACTTTTCAACAACCTTTGACACCACAGGTAGTATCCTAACGGTAGTATCCTAACGGGCCTGTAGTTACTCCTGTAGTTACTCTCGTCAGCAGGGTCGCCTGATTTAAAGGTGGCTGTTATTATGGCCGACTTCCATACCCTTGGAAACACCCCGAGACCAATAGATGTGTTGGTGACCTTAGTAATGGGGCCAATGAGCGACTCGTTTTAGTTTTTAAGAAAGGTAGAGTCCAGCCCAAACGCATATTTGGCGTTAAGAGTTCTTTAGTGAGCTAATCACCTTGTTCGCCTTTGACGCAGAAACCTCCCTTATGATGAAGACAGGTTGAGCGTCATTCACTAGCACTGAGCCCAAGAAACCAGTGGAGGGGATCTGTGTCAGTACCCTGACAGAGTCAATAAAGTAGGAATTGAAGGATATTGCTATTTCGACGGCATCCTGTGTTAGATTGTTATTCACCATGATTTCTAGTCTTTTTGCAGTGTTACTATGGTCTTTCCCTGTTAACGTTTTTAGATTCTCCCAGATCAGTTTAACATTTCTCTTTGCTTCACCAAATATTGTTAATTCCCATCCGGGATCGTAAATAAAGCCTTAGGCTCATTAGCATAACGCAACGTTAACGATTTCTGAAAATCGCAAATAAAATGAAAATAATGCGCCTGCTCTCAAGCTTAGCCTTTTCTTAACAACACTGTCATCTCAGATTTTCAAAATATGCTTTTGAACCATAGCAAATCACTAATTTGTGTAAGAGTATGCTAAGCTAGCTTAGCATTTTGAGTAGCATTTAGCACGCAACATTTTCACAAAAACCAGATAACCAAATAAATAAAATCATTTACCTTTGAAGAGCTTCGGATGTTTTCAATGAGGAGACTCTCAGTTACATAGCAAATGTTCAGTTTTTCCTGAAAGAATCTTTGTGTAGGAGAAATCGCTCCGTTTTGTACATCACATTTGGCTACCGAAACTAACCGAAAATTCAGTCACCAAAACGTCAAACTTTTTCCGAATTAACTCCATAATATCGACCGAAACATGGCAAACGTTGTTTGGAATCAATCCTCAAGGTGTTTTTTCACATATCTCTTCATTGATATGCAGTTCGTGGAAGCCTGCTTTCCCCTCAGAATCGCATGGAAAAATACCAGCAGCTGAAAAAGACGCACCAATTTCGACGGAGGACACCGGACGGACACCTGGAAAATGCAGTCTCTTATGGTAAATCTTCCAATGATATGCCTACAAATACGTCACAATGCTGCAGACACCTTGGGGAAACGACAGAAAGGGCAGGCTCATTCCTCTCGCATTCACAGCCATATAAGGAGACAATGGAAAACGGAGCCTCAAAAATCCTGCTGGTTTCCTGGATGCCGTTTCATCTTGGTTTTGCCTGTAGCTCCCGTTCTAGGGCACCCACAGAGAATATCTTTGCAGTTCTGGAAACGTCAGAGTGTTTTCTTTCCAAAGCTCATAAGTGTCTGAGATAGAACATAACAAGTAGGTAGATTTATCTATATTGATTGAGGATGTTAATCTATTTCTCAATTTCCTGAAAAACTGCCAAATCAGTCTGTTTTTATAGCCTTGGAACAGGCCTCATTTCCCATCATAACAACATCTGAAAGTTCTCTAGTACTGAATCCAAATCTCTAATACAGGCATTATGACCCATTGGATGCAGTGATCACAATATATTGGCTTCAGGGCCTTCAGGAAGTATGCACACCTCTTTGATTTATTCCACATTTTGTTTTTACAGCCTGAATCCAAAATTGAATAAAACCTTTATTTTTATTTTTATATCAGCCCTTTACACACAATACCCCAGAAAGACAAAGTGAAAACACATTTTTCATACATTTGTTGCACAATTTTTTTTTAAAGAAATACAGAAATATCTAATTTACATAAGTATTCCCACCCCTGAGTCAAGAATTTGTAGAATCACCATTAGCAGCGATTAAAGCTGTGAGTCTTTCTGAGTAAGTCTCTAAGAGATTTTCACACCTGGATTGTAAAACATTTGGCCATTTTTCTTCTTTTTTTTTCAATTTACCTTCTTTGTGAGACATTGGAAAACCTCTCTGTTCTTTGTGGTTGGATCTGTGTTTGAAATTCACTGCTAGACTGAGGGACCTTACCGTATGTTTGTGGTACAGAGATGATAGTAGTCATTCAAAAAATCATGTTAAAAAAACTATTGTTGCACACTTAGTGAGTCCATAACCCTTATTTTTATTTCCTTTATTTAACTAGGCCAGTTAAGAAAAAATTATTATTTTCAATGACGGTCTTGTACCTTGTCAGCTGGGGGGTTTGAACTTGCAATCTTCCAGTTACTAGTCCAACGCTCTAACCACTAGGCTACCCTGCCGCCCCTTACTATGTGACCTGTTAAACAAATTTATCCTCATGAACTTATTTAGGCGTTTCCATGACAAAAAAAGGTTGAATAATTATGGACTGAAGACATTTCAGCTTTTAATTTTGAAAAACAAAATTCCACTTTGACATTATGGCGTATTGTGTGTAGGCCAATGAAGAAAAAACAAACATCTAAATGTAATCCATTTTAAATTCAGCCTGTAACACAACAAGGGGTGTGAATATTTTCTGATGTATGTAACAGCCCAAGTCCTCTACTCAAGTGGGGATATCCATACTTATGGTTTTTGAAATAATAGCACGGGAAACGCTGAACACAACGGGCTTCCCAAATTGTGCTAAACAGTAACAGAGCTAACAGTGGAATTCAACTACACGGTCAGAAGATTATTACTGACAGCAGCTTTATCTGTAGCAGTACAAAGATAACTCTGAAAAAGTGAGAATGGGAAAAGTTACCTGAGCAGGGGCTGGACTGTTTTTAAGTAAAAAGAACTGTCAACTAAGTGTTTGCGTGTGTGTATGTGTGTGTGTTTACACAAATTGTGTGCAGATGTGTGTTTGTGTGTGTATGTGTGCAGATGTGTGTGTTTACACAAATTGTGTGTGCAGATGTGTGTGTGTGTGTGTGTGTGCGTGCGTGCGTGCGTGTGTGTGTGTGTGTGTGCGTGTGTGTGTGCAGATGTGTGTGTGTGTGTGTGCGTGCGTGCGTGTGTGTGTGCGTGTGTGTGTGTGTGTGTGTGCGTGTGTGAGAAGGTCAACAGCAGTCTTTTTTTGTCTTTGGGAGAACTCGTTAACCGTGCAGACATTTGCCCCATCCTCTTTAGTGCCAGCTCAGTCAACATAGTTTTTGATTTTCATTTTTCACGCTTGCCGTTTCGTTCCCCTCCTGCCTCTCTTTAACCTTCTCTCCCCCTTTCCTCCTCTCTCTCTCTCTCATCTCTCTCTTTCCCTCATTTTCTCCTTCCCTCCTTCACATGCTATTTCCACCCATCTGAGGCGAGCGCAAATTTTTGAATTTAGAGCGTTCCAACTTGAGTGCACGGATTTCTGTTGCCAAGAAACACACACGTTTGGCTTTCAAGCATCCATGACTGTGACCGACACATATACAATGTTATCAGCAACTGTCAGACACGCCAACTCTTCACCGTTGTTCATTTGAAACCTGTTAAATGTGTCAGCTTGTGTGTCGCAGACCTTACAGTATGGCTGAGCCAACAGTCGTTTTTCCAGGTGTTAACATTGAATTACTGTAATATACACGGCATTTACTACATGGACTCACAATGCTAATTTGAGAGAGATACTAAACACACTGGGCTTAAATTGAGAAATCGTATGGATATATAATTTTTCCTCTCCTCACTGAGTTTGTGATTAAATTGAGTATTTCTTTGACTAACTCTATTGGTTCAATCTCTGTCACCCCGGGGGCAGAAGTCCTTCTTTATGTGCTTCTACACCTGCATTGCTTGCTGTTTGGGGTTTTAGGCTTGGTTTCTGTACAGCACTTTGAGATATCAGCTGATGTACGAAGGGCTATATAAATACATTTGATTTGATTTATCTGATAATAGTCATCCCTATCATCGACCCATCATCCTAAATCCACTCTTTTCTTCAACCCCGTGGACAGAAGTCTTTATCTGTTCATTTAAAAGTCATCTGCTCCTTTTCCAGTCTTGGTTCTGTTAGCCTTGTGTCCACCTTGAACCAGCTTCCATCTTTTCCAGTCTTGGTTCTGTAAGCCTTGTGTCCACCTTGTACCAGCTTCCATCTTTTCCAGTCTTGGTTCTGTAAGCCTTGTGTCCACCTTGTACCAGCTTCCATATTTTCCAGTCTTGGTTCTGTAAGCCTTGTGTCCACCTTGTACCAGCTTCCATCTTTTCCAGTCTTGACTTTGTAAGCCTTGTGTCCAACTTGTACCATCTACTATCTTCCACTAGAGACACATAGGATCTTATTACTATGTTAACCATTAACGTTTCCTCTTATCAAACCAGTTTAGAGGTATTCCTTTGCTTTAAATGTAGCCGGCTTTCACGTCTTTGAGAAATTTGTTGATAAATAAGTTATCACTAACTGCATCCGAATCCTTCACTGAATTGTTCATGTCATTCACTGAACCATTAGGTCAATGAATCCTTCACTGACTCGATAATGTCATTCACTGATTCACTAAGTCAATGCCAGGCTTATGGTTCATCATCCACCAAAGATACCACTTCAGTTGATATCACTAAAGGGCTTAGGGTTAAAGATACCACTTCAGTTGATATCACTAAAGGGCTTAGGGTTAAAGATACCACTTCAGTTGATATCACTAAAGGGCTTAGGGTTAAAGATACCACTTGATATCACTAAAGGGCTTAGGGTTAACGATACCAGTTGATATCACTGAAGGGCTTAGGGTTAAAGATATCACTTCAGTTGATTTCACTAAAGGGCTTGGGGTTAACGATACCAGTTGATATCACTAAAGGGCTTAGGGTTAACGATACCAGTTGATATCACTAAAGGGCTTAGGGTTAACAATACCACTTGATATCACTAAAGGGCTTAGGGTTAATGATACCACTTGATATCACTAAAGGGCTTAGGGTTAACGATACCACTTGATATCACTAAAGGGCTTAGTGTTAACGATACCACTTGATATCACTAAAGGGCTTAGGGTTAACGATACCACTTGATATCACTAAAGGGCTTAGGGTTAACGATACCACTTCAGTTGATATCACTAAAGGGCTTAGGGTTAACGATACCACTTGATATCACTAAAGGGCTTAGGGTTAAAGATACCACTTCAGTTGATATCACTAAAGGGCATAAGGGTTAAAGATACCACTTCACATGGTATCACTAAAGGGCTTAGGGTTAAAGATACCACTTCACATGGTATCACTAAAGTAACAGGCCCATTTGGGGCGTAGTGGTGTATTTGGCTGTTTTGGCCCTGGGCCAGAGAGACACTTGGAAATCACATGTTGGAAAAGCCCCATTGTCAACTTTGGCTTATAGCTGCAATGGCTACATGGCAACAGAAAAAAAACCTGGATACTTTAAACAACAGCGTTGTCATTGTCGTTGGTGGATGTCATCCAAACAGAACCTCTGCCATTGAGGCTGTAGAGGACAACACACACTCGAGAGGAGAACCTTTGTGTGTGTGTGTGTGTGTGTGTGTGTGTGTGTGTGTGTGTGTGTAAACAAACGGATCCCAACACAGCGATATACCCACCTTGCTCACTACTCGCATACAGCCACTGGCCATCTCTACGTATTCACTCTCTGTGTGATGCTCCCCTGTTTGTTATTGTGTTGTGATGCTCCCCTGTTTGTTGTTATGTTTTGATGCTCCCCTGTTTGTTGGTGTGTTGTGATGCTCCCCTGTCTGTCGGTGTATTGTGATGCTCCCCTGTTTGTTGGTGTGTTGTGATGCTCCCCTGTTTGTTGGTGTGTTGTGATGCTCCCCTGTTTGTTGGTGTGTTGTGATGCTCCCCTGTTTGTTGGTGTGTTGTGATGCTCCCCTGTCTGTCGGTGTATTGTGATGCTCCACTGTTTGTTGGTGTGTCTTAATGCTCCCCTGTTTGTTGGTGTGTTGAGATGCTCTCCTGTTTGTTGGTGTGTTGTGATGCTCCCCTGTTTGTTGGTGTGTTGTGATGCTCCCCTGTATGTTGTTATGTTTTGATGCTCCCCTGTTTGTTGGTGTGTTGATATGCTCCCCTGTTTGTTGGTGTGTTGTGATGCTCCCCTGTTTGTTGGTGTGTCTTAATGCTCCCCTGTTTGTTGGTGTGTTGAGATGCTCTCCTGTTTGTTGGTGTGTTGTGATGCTCCCCTGTTTGTTGTTGTGTTGTGATGCTCCCCTGTTTGTTGGTGTGTTGTGATGCTCCCCTGTTTGTTGGTGTGTTGATATGCTCCCCTGTTTGTCAGTGTATTTTGATGCTCCCCTGTTTGTTAGTGTGTTGTGATGCTCCCCTGTTTGTTGGTGTGTTGTGATGCTCCCCTGTTTGTTGGTGTGTTGTGATGCTCCCCTGTTTGTCGGTGTGTTGTGATGCTCCCCTGTTTGCTGGTGTGTTTTAATGCTCCCCTGTTTGTTGGTGTGTTGTGATGCTCCCCTGTTTGTTGGTGTGTTTTGATGCTCCCCTGTTTGTTGGTGTGTTGTGATGCTCCCCTGTTTGTTGGTTTGTTTTAATGCTCCCCTGTTTGTTGGTGTGTTGTGATGCTCCCCTGTTTGTTGGTGTGTTTTGATGCTCCCCTGTTTGTTGGTGTGTTGTGATGCTCCCCTGTTTGTTGGTTTGTTGTGATGCTCCCCTGTTTGTTGGTGTGTTGTCATGCTCCCCTGTTTGTTGGTGTGCTGTGATGCTCCCCTGTTTGTTGGTGTGTTGTGATGCTCCCCTGTTTGTTGGTGTGTTTTGATGCTCCCCTGTTTGTTGGTGTGTTGTGATGCTCCCCTGTTTGTTGGTTTGTTGTGATGCTCCCCTGTTTGTTGGTGTGTTGTCATGCTCCCCTGTTTGTTGGTGTGCTGTGATGCTCCCCTGTTTGTTGGTGTGTTGATATGCTCCCCTGTTTGTCAGTGTATTTTGATGCTCCCCTGTTTGTTGGTGTGTTGTGATGCTCCCCTGTTTGTTGGTGTGTTGTGATGCTCCCCTGTTTGTTGATGTGCTGTGATGCTCCCCTGTTTGTTGGTGTGTTGTGATGCTCCCCTGTTTGTTGTGATGCTCCCCTGTTTGTTGGTGTGTTGTCATGCTCCCCTGTTTGTTGGTGTGCTGTGATGCTCCCCTGTTTGTTGTGATGCTCCCCTGTTTGTTGGTGTGTTGTCATGCTCCCCTGTTTGTTGGTGTGCTGTGATGCTCCCCTGTTTGTTGGTGTGTTGTGATGCTCCCCTGTTTGTTGTGATGCTCCCCTGTTTGTTGGTGTGTTGTCATGCTCCCCTGTTTGTTGGTGTGCTGTGATGCTCCCCTGTTTGTTGGTGTGTTGATATGCTCCCCTGTTTGTCAGTGTATTTTGATGCTCCCCTGTTTGTTGGTGTGTTGTCATGCTCCCCTGTTTGTTGGTGTGTTGTGATGCTCCCCTGTTTGTTGGTGTGTTGTCATGCTCCCCTGTTTGTTGATGTGCTGTGATTCTCCCCTGTTTGTTGGTGTGTTGTGATGCTCCCCTGTTTGTCGCTGTGTTGTGATGCTCCCCTGTTTGTTGGTGTGCTGTGATGCTCCCCTGTTTGTCAGTGTATTTTGATGCTCCCCTGTTTGTTAGTGTGTTGTGATGCTCCCCTGTTTGTTGGTGTGTTTTGATGCTCCCCTGTTTGTTGGTGTGTTGTGATGCTCCCCTGTTTGTTGATGTGTTGTGATGCTCCCCTGTTTGTTGATGTGCTGTGATGCTCCCCTGTTTGTTGGTGTGTTTTGATGCTCCCCTGTTTGTTGGTGTGTTGTGATGCTCCCCTGTTTGTTGATGTGTTGTGATGCTCCCCTGTTTGTTGTGATGCTCCCCTGTTTGTTGGTGTGTTGTCATGCTCCCCTGTTTGTTGATGTGTTGTGATGCTCCCCTGTTTGTTGATGTGCTGTGATGCTCCCCTGTTTGTTGGTGTGCTGTGATGCTCCCATGTTTGTTGGTGTGTTGTGATGCTCCCCTGTTTGTTGTTATGTTTTTTCTTTATTGATCTGCTCTCATATGAATCCACAGAGGTGTACTTTTCCCCTCTATACGAATAAAGGGGTGTAATGTTGTCTTTCCCTTTTCCTCGATAGAGCCAATATGTTTCCTACGACAATAGGGATTAGGGACCTTCTATTATTAGGGGAAAGTGTGATTCGGGTTGTCTATGTGTCCTTTCTCTCTACGAGGTCATACAATTCAAATGGATTCAAACAACTGTAACAATATTTCAACGTAGTATGCATTTTTTTTCTCGGTTTATTCTTCGGTATTTCATGTGATCTGTCAAATCCATAGTATTGAATATATAGAACAACCTATGACAGGATTGGTGATGAATAGTGTTCTATTCAAAATCGAAAATGTCAGTGTTTGTAATTCTGGAGAACTGATGCTGTTGGATATATCAGAAGCGGTGTGTGTGAGCCGTCAAAATCATAATTTGAGAGGAGGAGTTGCATTCAACGGCTACTTAATTCAAAATTGTTGGGAAATTTATACTATTAAATGTCTTTCTAGATTTATGTTATTTTTTTCCTTAATACTGCATTTTGACCAAAATCTAGATGAAATCTTTACCCAACGTACATGGTCAGGCCTAAAATATTAAACGTTCTGAATTAATAAGTTGATACCATAGCCAACGAGAAATATGAGTGTTATCTGGGAGATCTTATATGCACTCTTTCATCTCAGCTGCAGTGTCTTGGTGTGTGTGTGTGTGTGTGTGTGTGTGTGTGTGTGTGTGTGTGTGTGTGTGTGTGTGTGTGTGTGTGTGTGTGTGTGTGTGTGTGTGTGTGTGTGTGTGTGTGTGTGTGTGTGTGTGTGTGTGTGTGTGAGCGTGTGTGTGAGCGTGTACGAGATGTGTTGGAGTAACTGTTCAGGGTTTATTGATTTCATTAAGAAGACGTGTGGAGTGTATTACAGCATGATGACTGCTTCATGGGAGGTCAACAAGAAATCAATAAGAAATGATATTAGCACTTCGACTGGCCGGGTCCAGCTACTTCACATGGAGGCTGGGCCTGGAAAACAAGGGAAGGATTTATTCCTGCGAGAACTCGCTGAAGCAAGATGGAGGGAAATGGAGGGAAAAGAACCCAAAGGATTAAATATGGACTTGTCTGTCAGTCAGAGGCTAAAGAAGGGAAGAATCGAGAGCCTAAATGAAGGGACACTGAAATGACTGTTCTTTGTTTGGACGCTCTCCCATTGTTCCCAGAATCCTACCAGCCAGAGAGTCATGAATAAGCCTACTTCATGTCTAACAAAACATGTCGCCCATGACACACACAACAACTCACTATACCACAGCAACCTAATTTCACTACAGTATCCATAACAACATGACTTATTTATGACCTCTATATTCCCCATAACTTTAGTGCAGATTCTGTGTACCGTGTACTAAAGATGAGTAGTGGCACTAAACCAGAGGGAAAAAAATGTAACAATATTTGGCTTGATCAAAGCACTATACTACCACAGGAAAAACAACCACATAATGTAACGTGGGAATATTGAGAGCATATAAAAGGTACTTCCGAACGCAAAGGCATTGTGATGTACAAGACACCTCTCATGGTCAGGTGCTGAAAAAAATTCAATCTCACCCTATCCCAGTCTTTCTTTCCTCATATGTGTCAAGGTGGCCACCATTGTTACTGTACCCAAGAAAGCAAAGGTAACTGAACTAAATGACTATTGCCCCTTAGCACTCACTTCTGTCATCATGAAGTGCTTTGAGAGACTAGTCAACAATCATATCACCTCTAACTTAACTGACACCCTAGACCCACTTCAATTTGCTTACCGCCCCAATAGATCCACAGACGATGCAATCGCCATCACACTGCACACTGCCCTATCACATCTGTACAAGAGGAACACCTATGTAAGAATGCTGTTTATTGACTACAGCTCAGCATTCAACACCATAGTAACCTCCAAGCTCATTATTAAGCACGAGGCTCTGGGTCTGGGCTTCCTGACGGGCAGCCCCCAGTTGGTGAAGGTAGGAAACAACACCTCCACTTCGCTGAGCCTCAACACTGGGGCCCTACAAGGGTCCATGCCCATCCCCCTCATCTAGTCCCTGTTCACCCATGACTGAGTGGCCAGTCATGCCTCCAACACCCATCCATGTCAAATAACCCAAGCAAACAGCGACATTAGATTTAAAAACAAATTAAAATAAATTCCTCACGACACAACTGCTCTGTCCTGTCTCAACTAAATAACTTTAATAATGTATATGTAAACTGATATGTGTTCATTCAAGCATGTCCTTGATAGATGTGACTGAATGTAGTCCTAGAGGCCTGCTCGCCTCCCTACCACTGAGGAAGTACAGTTCCCGCTCAGCCCAGTCAAAACTGTTCGCTGCTCTGGCCCCCCAATGGTGGAACAAACTCCCTCACGACGCCAGGACAGCGGAGTCAATCACCACCTTCCGGAGACACCTGAAACCCCACCTCTTTAAGGAATACCTAGGATAGGATAAAGTAATCCTTCTCACCCCCCTTAAATGATTTAGATGCACTATTGTAAAGTGGTTGTTCCACTGGATGTCATAAGGTGAATTCACCAATTTGTAAGTCGCTCTGGATAAGAGCGTCTGCCAAATGACTTAAATGTAAATGTAAATGTAGAGTACACTGCCTCTCTGCTTTCTCAGACTTTTGTCAGGACAGGAACTATTTTTTTATTCTTCTATAATCTTATTTTAAAATGTATGTAGTTCTGTCCTTCCGCTGTGCTTGTCTATTAAATGTTATGTATATTGTGTCATGCTTCGTGTTTTGGTTTGTACCCCAGGAAGAGTAGCTGCTGCATTTGCAACCGCTAATGGGGATCCTATTAATTATAATAACAGAATAAGTGGGGTATTTTTTAACGTGGTGCTCAGTCCCTGTTTGAAGATGGAGCAAACCATGTAGAGATAACTTTGATGTTCTCAACTACATCTGAGCTCATATAAAGTGTTTTAGGGAGTATTTACGAAGCACGATGACATTTGCGTGCCTTGTGTTACGAGGGAAACGAGCGAAAAACACTTGTTGGGTTTGCCACCCCCATGTATCCATAATGAAGTGAGGTTTCTGATAGCCCAGGCAGGCCCTGTGAAACATGAGACAAGATTATGCAAATAGGGTAAAAAGGCGCCTAATGAGATTTATCAAAGCTGAAGCCGTAACCGTGGGAGGTACGCTTATTTTTTTGACATGTGGGGAACCAGAACAAGCGTATGAGGAATTGAAAAAACCCTCAGCACATGATTTATGTCCCTTATTAAACGCGGAGTCCCGTACATGAGGCATGAGTCCCGTACATGAGGCATGAGTCCCGCACATGAGGCATGAGTCCCGTACATGAGGCATGAGTCCCGTACATGAGGCATGAGTCCCGTACATGAGGCATGAGTCCCGTACATGAGGCATGTCATCAAAGGCAAGTCTGACAGATGCTCAAATACGTAAAACATTCCACATTTATGAATAAAGAAGGGCTGAACTTTCTGATTTGTCCTTGTTTTATCGGCTTTGGTCATGAAGAAATGCAGCGGTCATGACTGAACCCAAACAAGAGTTGTTTCAGGGGAATGGTTTAAAATGGGTTTCTCTTGTGTGTGTGTTTATTCGCAAAAACTTGTACATTCACTCTGCCAAAACAGTCCACAGTTCCAGTCATTAACCCTTCTAGGCAACCTGAGTCTAACCAGGTCTCGTGTCTTGAAATCGCCGAGGCTATTTGGCTTCCAGAGGCGTGTGACTGTGGCAATGTTGATTTCACCATCTCTCGCTCTTGGGCTAATTAGAGACTGTCAATAAATTGCACAATGTAAATGGGACACTATTTTCACGTTGCATCTTTTAGCTGTCTCGTTACATGGTTTCAATACACGTATATGAATTTCTAAAATGAATAGTTGGTGTGAGATTTTGAAGTCATTGAAATTGGATGTTATTGACCTTTGTTTAATTTACTAATGGGTCCCTAACCTAACCCTTAGGGACATCAAATGTCAAACCAAATTGACCATGGGAAATTGGTGTGCAGTTGTGCTCAGAATTGACAATGACTTGGGTACTGCCTTATGTGGGCAGGATTGAAATAGATCCAACCCAAGGAAATCTGTTACAGTACACTTCTTTCTGTGACATACAATTTTTCCCAATCATTTTGATAATCTCCATTTATAGACGAGACATATTATATGACCTAAATGATTCTATTTACACATTGTAGTCAAATTTGAATGCAATAATTCATGTTTCTGTCTCATATCTAGTCCACATAGGCCATTTTCAAAACGATACGTTTTTTTAGGGGCAGTCACTCTTTGTTTATAGTCTAGGTAGACAGTACCCCTTCTATTAAATAGTTGCCAGATGATAATTAACCTTCTGAGAAATGGAAGTCATGCTCTTTTTCACGCTGCGTCTTTCTGTATTATTAAATATATTATTTTGCATGTTGACCTGCCTGTTATCTTTATGTTTAAACTATGATTAGAATGCAGCTGGAGTCCGTAGCTAGCTGCGAAAATGATGGTACTCAATCAATCAAATTGATTTATAAAACCCTTTCTACGTCAGCCCGATGTCACAGAGTGCTATACAGAAACCCAGACTAAAACCCCAAACAGCAAGCAATGCAGACGTAGAAGCAAACCCATATTTTGTGCAAACACACACACACACACACATACACACACACACACACACACACACACATACACACACACACACACACACACACGTTTCACTTCTGAAAGTATTTTCTGATGGGAACCTCAAGGTACAAACATACCAAAGCAGTTGTCCACCAGTGGAGGCTTCTGAGGGGAGGACGGTTCATAATAATGGCTGGAATAGAGTCAATGGAATGCTATCAAACGTGAAACCCTGTTTACCTCATTATGTCATTATTATGAGCTGCTTTCCACCTCTCCACATCTCCACCCAGCAAGCACCCACAGGTAACTCTCCACCCAATGAGCATACAGGTACCTCTCCACCCAGCAAGCACCCACAGGTAACTCTCCACCCAATGAGCATACAGGTACCTCTCCACCCAGCAAGCACCCACAGGTACCTCTCCACCCAATGAGCATACAGGTACCTCTCCACCCAATGAGCATACAGGTACCTCTCCACCCAATGAGCATACAGGTACCTCTCCACCCAATGAGCATACCTCTCCACCCAATGAGCATACAGGTACCTCCCCACCCAATGAGCATACAGGTACCTCTCCACCCAATGAGCATACAGGTACCTCTCCACCTCTCCACCCAATGAGCATACAGGTACCTCTCCACCCAATGAGCATACAGGTACCTCTCCACCCAATGAGCATACAGGTACCTCTCCACCCAATGAGCATACAGGTACCTCTCCAACCAATGAGCATACAGGTACCGTTCCACCCAATGAGCATACAGGTACCTCTCCACCCAATGAGCATACAGGTACCTCTCCACCCAATCAGCATACAGGTACCTCCCCACCCAATGAGCATACAGGTACCTCTCTACCCAATGAGTATACAGGTACCTCTCTACCCAATGAGCATACAGGTACCTCCCCACCTCTCCACCAAATGAGCATACAGGTACCTCTCCACCCAATGAGCATACAGGTACCTCCCCACCTCTCCACCCAATGAGCATACAGGTACCTCTCTACCCAATGAGTATACAGGTACCTCTCCACCCAATGAGCATACAGGTACCTCCCCACCTCTCCACCCAATGAGCATACAGGTACCTCTCCACCCAATGAGCATACAGGTACCTCTCCACCCAATGAGCATACAGGTACCTCTCCACCCAATGAGCATACAGGTACCTCCCCACCCAATGAGCATACAGGTACCTCTCCACCCAATGAGCATACAGGTACCTCTCCACCCAATGAGCATACAGGTACCTCCCCACCCAATGAGCATACAGGTACCTCTCTACCCAATGAGTATACAGGTACCTCTCCACCCAATGAGCATACAGGTACCTCCCCACCTCTCCACCAAATGAGCATACAGGTACCTCTCCACCCAATGAGCATACAGGTACCTCCCCACCTCTCCACCCAATGAGCATACAGGTACCTCTCCACTCAATGAGCATACAGGTACCTCTCCACCCAATGAGCATACAGGTACCTCTCTACCCAATGAGTATACAGGTACCTCTCCACCCAATGAGCATACAGGTACCTCCCCACCTCTCCACCCAATGAGCATACAGGTACCTCTCCACCCAATGAGCATACAGGTACCTCTCCACCCAATGAGCATACAGGTACCTCTCCACCCAATGAGCATACAGGTACCTCCCCACCCAATGAGCATACAGGTACCTCTCCACCCAATGAGCATACAGGTACCTCTCCACCCAATGAGCATACAGGTACCTCCCCACCCAATGAGCATACAGGTACCTCTCTACCCAATGAGTATACAGGTACCTCTCCACCCAATGAGCATACAGGTACCTCCCCACCTCTCCACCAAATGAGCATACAGGTACCTCTCCACCCAATGAGCATACAGGTACCTCCCCACCTCTCCACCCAATGAGCATACAGGTACCTCTCTACCCAATGAGTATACAGGTACCTCTCCACCCAATGAGCATACAGGTACCTCCCCACCTCTCCACCCAATGAGCATACAGGTACCTCTCCACCCAATGAGCATACAGGTACCTCTCCACCCAATGAGCATACAGGTACCTCTCCACCCAATGAGCATACAGGTACCTCTCCACCCAATGAGCATACAGGTACCTCTCCACCCAATGAGCATACAGGTACCGTTCCACCCAATGAGCATACAGGTACCTCTCCACCCAATGAGCATACAGGTACCTCCCCACCTCTCCACCCAATGAGCATACAGGTACCTCTCCACCCAATGAGCATACAGGTACCTCCCCACCTCTCCACCCAATGAGCATACAGGTACCTCCCCACCTCTCCACCAAATGAGCATACAGGTACCTCTCCACCCAATGAGCATACAGGTACCTCTCCACCCAATGAACATACAGGTACCGTTCCACCCAATGAGCATACAGGTACCTCTCCACCCAATGAGCATACAGGTACCTCCCCACCCAATGAGCATACAGGTACCTCTCCACCCAATGAGCATACAGGTACCTCTCCACCCAATGAGCATACAGGTACCTCTCCACCCAATGAGCATACAGGTACCTCTCCACCCAATGAGCATACAGGTACCTCTCCACCCAATGAGCATACAGGTACCTCCCCACCCAATGAGCATATAGGTACCTCTCCACCCAATGAGCATACAGGTACCTCTCCACCCAATGAGCATACAGGTACCGTTCCACCCAATGAACATACAGGTACCTCTCCAACCAATGAGCATACAGGTACCTCCCCACCTCTCCACCAAATGAGCATACAGGTACCTCTCCACCCAATGAGCATACAGGTACCTTCCCACCCAATGAGCATACAGGTACCGTTCCACCCAATGAGCATACAGGTACCTCTCCACCCAATGAGCATACAGGTACCGTTCCACCCAATGAGCATACAGGTACCTCTCCACCCAATGAGCATACAGGTACCTCTCCACCCAATGAGCATACAGGTACCTCTCCACCCAATGAGCATACAGGTACCTCCCCACCCAATGAGCATACAGGTACCTCTCCACCCAATGAGCATACAGGTACCTCTCCACCTCTCCACCCAATGAGCATACAGGTACCTCTTCACCTCTGCACCCAATGAGCATACAGGTACCGCTCCACCCAATGAGCATACAGGTACCGCTCCACCCAATGAGCATACAGGTACGCTCCACCTCTCCACCCAATGAGCATACAGGTACCTCTCCACCTCTCCACCCAATGAGCATACAGGTACCGCTCCACCTCTCCACCCAATGAGCATACAGGTACCGCTCCACCTCTCCACCCAATGAGCATACAGGTACCTCTCCACCTCTCCACCCAATGAGCATACAGGTACCGCTCCACCTCTCCACCCAATGAGCATACAGGTACCTCTCCACCCAATGAGCATACAGGTACCTCCCCACCTCTCCACCAAATGAGCATACAGGTACCTCTCCACCTCTCCACCCAATGAGCATACAGGTACCTCCCCACCTCTCCACCAAATGAGCATACAGGTACCTCTCCACCTCTCCACCCAATGAGCATACAGGTACCGCTCCACCTCTCCACCCAATGAGCTTACAGGACTTAAGCCATTTCACCAATGAGCAATGAAGTCTGGTCAGGACAAGTTCATTGGGGATCTCGGTGCCATGGGTCTAGAATCTGATATGGAGGGTTAGGGTGGGGTGGTATGTTTGTTTAGGGCCTGATGTGGAGGACAGACGGGTGGGGTGGTATGTTGGCTAATCCCTCTTCTCTCCCCAAGCTTAGGGCTGGCTCCTCTGAGAGTAACAGGACTGTTTGAAGTTAGTTTGTCCAACAATCTGATAGTTACTGATCACACTTTTGACAAAAATGGTACAGAGGTGGTTCAATTAATTAATTTTAATTTAACGTTAATTTAAGAAGTCATCTAAGAACACATTCTTTGGTTCTTTCGTAAAAAAAGAAAGAAATGACATGTTTTGGACTAATCAAATCAAATCAAATGATTTTAGTCACATGGGCCAAATACAACAGGTACACCAACCTTACAGTGAAAGATTTACTTATGAGCCCCTAACCGAAAATGCAAAAAATATGGATAAGAATAAGAAATGAAAGTAACAAATCATTAATAAAGAGCAGCAGTAAAATAATAGTGAGACTATATACAGTGGGACAAAAAAGTATTTAGTCAGCCACCAATTGTCCAAGTTCTCCCAATTAAAAAGATGAGAGAGGCCTGTAATTTTCATCATAGGTACACTTCAACTATGACAGACAAATTGAGAGAAAAAAAGTAGGTATGTTGTTCTTTGGATGCAACTCAGCATTCTTTGTCCTCCAAACACGACAAATTTGACATTCTCCCAATCTTCTTCTGGATCATCCAAATGCTCTCTAGCAAACTTCAGACACGCCTGGACATGTACTGGCTTAAGCAGGGGGACACGTCTGGCACTGCATGATTTGAGTCACTGGCGGCGTAGTGTGTTACTGATGGTAGGCTTTGTTACTTTGGTCCCAGCTCTCTGCAGGTCATTCACTAGGTCCCCCCGTGTGGTTTTGGGATTTTTGCTCATACTTATTTTCCACCATAATTTGCAAATAAAATCATTATAAATCCTACAATGTGATTTTCTGGATTTTTTTTCTAATTTTGTCTGTCATAGTTGAAGTGTACCTATGATGAACATTACAGGCCTCAATCATCTTTTTAAGTGGGAGAACTTGCACAATTGGAGGCTGACTAAATACTTTTTTACCCCACTGTATATGGTTGAATCATCAACATACATCATAATGGACACGCATGCTTTGTTAATGCCAGGTCATTAATGCCAGGTCATTAATGCCAGGTCATTAATGCCAGGTCATTAATGCCAGGTCATTAATGCCAGGTCATTAATGCCAGGTCATTAATGCCAGGTCATTGGTAAAAATAGAAAAGAGTAGAGGGCCTAAAGAGATGGCCTGCAGCACACCACGTTATATGTTTGACAATAGATAAGCTTCCATTAAACAAACCCTTTGAGTTCTATTAGATAGATAGCTTTGAATCCACAATAAGGCAGAAGTTGAAAAGCCACAACACATACATTTTCTCAACAACAGGTTATTGTCAAAAATATCAAAGGCTCCACTGAAATCGAACAGTACAGCTCCCACAATCTTATTATTATGAATTAATTTCAACCAATCATCAGTCATTTGTGTCAGTGCAGTAAATGTTGAGTGCCTTTCTCTATAAACATGCTAAAAGTTGCTTGTTAATTTGTAAACAGAGAAAAAGCATTGCAGTTGGTCAAACAGAAATCTTTTCACCAGTTTGCCAAGAGCTGGCGGCAGGCTGATAGATCTACTGTTAGAACCAGTAAAGGCCGCTTTACCACTCTTGGGTAGCGGGATCCCAGCAGCAGATTATGATCCATAATGTAAAAAAACTGCACTGAAGTCTAACAAAATAGCTCCCACAATCTTTTTATTATAAATTTCTCTCATCCAATCATCAGTCATTTGTGTGTTCCTATCTAAATGTAATTTGATTTGACTTTCCTAAATCCTCACCATTCCGGAAGATATGATATGATATGATTCATCTGGCATCCCTTTTGTACATGGTCCCTTGGAACTATTTTACTGGTGCCATGTTGTCCATCACGACAAATTAAGAAACATAACATTAACAAAATCAGCATTCAGCAACAAATTATTTTAGAATTACTCAGTTATGATTCAGGGAACAGAAAAGGGACTCTTTAGTTTGTAAATCTCCCTATATTTCATTGCAGTATAATCCAACATCTAATGAGCCCATTACATCTAAAATACTCAGCTCTGAAATATGTTCATGCAGTCACTGGGGGTCGAGACTCATAAAGTCCTGGCTTTAAATTGAAATGGAATTATGGGTGAGTTTTTCTCCTCAAACTTAATTTGAAATGGAATTCTGGGTACGAGAGTTTTTCTCCCAAAAGCTCATTTCAAATAGAATTCTGGGTAAGAGAGGGTAAGAGAGTTTCTCTCCCCAAAGCTAATTTGTAATGGAATTCTGTGTAAGATAGTTTCTGTCCCCAAAGCTAATTGGCACTCTGCTTCATCACACTGTAATTGTATACCCTCAGAATCACCAATGATGAAGGAGCCTGGAGAAATACTGAGCTGATGTCCCAAATGGTACCCTACTCCCTGTATAGTGCACTACATTTTGACTATGACCGAAAGGGCTCTGGTCAAAAGAAGTGTGCTGTCAAATGAAATCAAATTTTATGAGTCACAATATGCTTACTTATGATCCCCTAACCAACAATACAGTTTAGAAAAGTAACAAGTAATTAAAGAGCAGTGGTAAAATAACAGTAGCGAGACTATCTACAGGGGGGTACCTGTCAATGTGCGGGGGCACCGATTAGTTGAGATATGTACATGTCGGTAGAGTAATTAAAGTGACTATGCATAGATGATAACAACAGAGAGTAGCAGCGGTGTAAAGGGGGGAGGCATTTGGCAATGCAAATAGTCTGGGTGACCATTTGAATAGGACTCTTATGGCTTGGGGTAGAAGCTGTGTAGCAACCTCATGGACCTAGACTTGGCACTCCGGTACCGCTTGCCGTGTGGTAACAGAGACAACAGTCCATTTATTTATTATTTTACCTTTATTTAACCAGGCAAGTCAGTTAATAAGAACACATTCTTATTTTCAATGACGGCCTAGGAACAGTGGGTTAACTGGTCTAGGAACAGTGGGTTAACTGCCTGTTCAGGGGTAGAACAACAGATTTGTACCTTGTCAGCTCGGGGATTTGAACTTGCAACCTTTTGGTTACTAGTCCAACTCTCAAACCACTAGGCTACCCTGCTCCCTTATGACTTGGGTGGCTGGAGTCTGACAATTTTTAGGACCTTCCTCTGACACCACCTGGTATAGAGGTCCTGGATGGCAGGAAGCTGATGGGCCCAGTGATGTACTGGGCCCAACGCACTTCCCTCTGTAGTGCCTTGCAGCCGGAGGCCGAGCAGTTGCCAAACCACTCAAATCAATCAATTAAATGTATTTTTAAAGTCATTTTTACATCAGCCGATGTCACAATGTCCTGTACAGAAGCTCAGCCTCAAACCCAAACAGCAAGCAATGCAGGTGTAGAAGCACGGTGGCAAGGAAAAACTCCCAAGAAAGGCCAAAACCTAGGAATAAACCTAGAGAGGAACCAGACTATGAGGGGTGGCCCTTCCTCTTCTGGCTGTGCCGGGTGGAGATTATAACAGAACATGGCCAAGATGTTCAAACGTTCATAGATGGCCAGCAAGGTCAAATAATAATAATAATCACAGTGGTTGTAGAAGGTGCAACAGGTCAGCACCTCAGGAGTAAATGTCAGTTGGCTTTTCATAGCTGATCATTCAGAGTTAGAGACAGCAGGTGCGGTAGTGACGGCCCTGCCACATCCGACGAGCATCAGAGCCGGTGTAGTACGATTAGATCTTAGTCCTGTATTGAGTCTTTGCCTGTTTGATGGTTCGTCAGAGGATATAGCGGGATTTCTTATAAGCTTCCGGGTATAGCCTCGCTCCACACATACATTTTTGTGTTTTAGATATGTGATTGTAGAGTATTGGCCTGAAGGCACACACTTAATGTGTTGTAAAATGTTACGTCTTGTTTTTACTTGTACATAACTGCTTTTTTGCTGAACCGCTCGAAAGTCCGCAGGAATTTTGCTGAACCGGAGGAAGAGTAGCTGCTGTCTTGGCAGGAACTAATGGGGATCTATAATAAACCCCAGGAAGAGTAGCTGTTGCCTTGACAGGAACTAATGGGGATCCATAATAAACCCCAGGAAGTGTAGCTGCTGCCTTGGCAGGAACTAATGGGGATCCATAATAAACCCCAGGAAGAGTAGCTGCTGCCTTGGCAGGAACTAATGGGGATCCATAATAAACCCCAGGAAGAGTAGCTGTTGCCTTGGCAGGAACTAATGGGGATCCATAATAACCCCCAGGAAGTGTAGCTGCTGCCTTGGCAGGAACTAATGGGGATCCATAATAAACCCCAGGAAGAGTAGCTGTTGCCTTGACAGGAACTAATGGGGATCCATAATAAACCCCAGGAAGAGTAGCTGCTGCCTTGGCAGGAACTAATGGACATATTTAAATGAATAAACCCCAGGAAGAGTAGCTGCTGCCTTGGCAGGAACTAATGGGGATCCATAATAAACCCCAGGAAGAGTAGCTGTTGCCTTGGCAGGAACTAATGGGTATATTTAAATGAATAAACCACAGGAAGAGTAGCTGTTGCCTTGGCAGGAACTAATGGGAATATTTAAATGAATAAACCACAGGAAGAGTAGCTGCTGCCTTGGCAGGAACTAATGGGAATATTTATATGCATAAACCACAGGAAGAGTAGCTGCTGCCTTGGCAGGAACTAATGGGAATATTTACATGCATAAACCACAGGAAGAGTAGCTGCTGCCTTGGCAGGAACTAATGGGAATATTTATATGCATAAACCACAGGAAGAGTAGCTGCTGCCTTGGCAGGAACTAATGGGAATATTTATATGCATAAACCACAGGAAGAGTAGCTGCTGCCTTGGCAGGAACTAATGGGAATATTTAAATGAAAAAACCACAGGAAGAGTAGCTGCTACCTTGACAGGAACTAATGGGGATCCATAATAAACCCCAGGAAGAGTAGCTGCTGCCTTGGCAGGAACTAATGGGGATCCATAATAAACCCCAGGAAGAGTAGCTGCTGCCTTGACAGGAACTAATGGGGATCCATAATAAACCCCAGGAAGAGTAGCTGCTGCCTTGGCAGGAACTAATGGGGATCCATAATAAACCCCAGGAAGAGTAGCTGCTGCCTTGGCAGGAACTAATGGGGATCCATAATAAACCCCAGGAAGTGTAGCTGCTGCCTTGGCAGGAACAAATGGGGATCCATAATAAACCCCAGGAAGAGTAGCTGCTGCCTTGGCAGGAACTAATGGGGATCCATAATAAACCCCAGGAAGAGTAGCTGTTGCCTTGACAGGAACTAATGGGGATCCATAATAAACCCCAGGAAGAGTAGCTGCTGCCTTGGCAGGAACTAATGGACATATTTAAATGAATAAACCCCAGGAAGAGTAGCTGCTGCCTTGGCAGGAACTAATGGGGATCCATAATAAACCCCAGGAAGAGTAGCTGTTGCCTTGGCAGGAACTAATGGGTATATTTAAATGAATAAACCACAGGAAGAGTAGCTGTTGCCTTGGCAGGAACTAATGGGAATATTTAAATGAATAAACCACAGGAAGAGTAGCTGCTGCCTTGGCAGGAACTAATGGGAATATTTATATGCATAAACCACAGGAAGAGTAGCTGCTGCCTTGGCAGGAACTAATGGGAATATTTACATGCATAAACCACAGGAAGAGTAGCTGCTGCCTTGGCAGGAACTAATGGGAATATTTATATGCATAAACCACAGGAAGAGTAGCTGCTGCCTTGGCAGGAACTAATGGGAATATTTATATGCATAAACCACAGGAAGAGTAGCTGCTGCCTTGGCAGGAACTAATGGGAATATTTAAATGAAAAAACCACAGGAAGAGTAGCTGCTACCTTGGCAGGAACTAATGGGGATCCATAATAAACCCCAGGAAGAGTAGCTGCTACCTTGACAGGAACTAATGGGGATCCATAATAAACCCCAGGAAGAGTAGCTGCTGCCTTGGCAGGAACTAATGGGGATCCATAATAAACCCCAGGAAGAGTAGCTGCTACCTTGGCAGGAACTAATGGGGATCCATAATAAACCCCAGGAAGAGTAGCTGTTGCCTTTGCAGGAACTAAACGGCAGTTGTGTAAAGTGCTTAAGTAAAACATATGTTAAAGTACTACTTAAGTAGTTTTTTGAGTATCTGTGCTTTACTTTACTATTTATATTTTTTAGAACTACTACTTCACTACATCCCTAATGAAAATTATATTCTTTTTACTCCATACATTTTCCCTGACATCCCTGGTCAGCCCTACTGCTTCAACACCGGCCTTGCTTGCTGTTTGGGGTTTTAGGCTGGCTTTCTTGTGCAGCCCTTTGAGATATCAGCTGATGTAAGAAGGGCTATATAAATATGATAAGAATTTACCAGTCCAAAATTGTGTCCTCTGCCGTTCAAAAAATATTCCTCCACAATCGCTACATGAATCGTCCTACAACAATCTCTGTCTCACTTTCCCAATCATTTTATTCTAAAATTGTGTGTACATCTGTATATCTAGAATTAGATTTAGCTTTCCCTGACTTAGTCGCCAAACTGATTGATATATAAACAGCTGAATCTGTGCGTTTACCAAACAATGCAGTGCGTAATATGTGTTTCACCTTCCGGTATGAAACTTCAATAGCCAATGATTCGCTTTATGCTGGAGCTTACTACATGGGTTGGTCTTGCAACACATAAACTTGACCTATTGCTGTTTACCTCAGCCCATTGGCTATCTACCCAGCTAGATTTCAAGACAATCAGTGGTCATTGGGTTAAAAGACAGTCAATCAACGAAACAGCGGGCAAATCATTGGTGCACAATGATGTCATGACTTGTCGTCTTCAAATCGGTTTCTTTCAGTCAATATGTCCCGCGAAATGGCCCATCACATTTGATTGTGTTACAAACAAACAAGTTGATTGCGGTGAAACCAAACATGACTGGAAAAGTCACGTTCTGTGTGGGTTATTTACCTGGAATGTGTCGTCAAATGGAATGAGACAGAATTCACGACACAAGCGGTTCACAAAATGTTTTGTGTTAGGCTATAAAAACGGATTTTATCAAACAAAAGATCATTTATTGTGTAACAATGAGCATTGGAATTGCAAACAGACGAAGATCGTCAAAGGTAAACGATTTATTTTAATGCAGTTTGTGATTATGTTACGCCTGCGCTGGATAAAATTGTTGTTTTTTATGGGGCTCTATGCTCAGATAATCGCATCGTATTCTTTCGCAGTAAATCCTTTTTTAAATCTGACAACGCAGTTGGATTAGCAAGATTCTAGGCTTTCGATACATGCATGACACTTGTATTTTCATGAATGTTTAATATGACTATGTATCGATCACCGTACGTTGTGGAATTTCAGCCCGCTAGCGGGTTCCATGCGCAGTTGAGGTTAAGTATACTTAAATCCAAATTCTTTTAGACTTTTACTCAGGTGGAATTTTACTGGGTGACTTATTTTCTATATATTAGGGATAGTCGTCCTATCCACGGGACAGTTGTAAATCATGCAGCGCCTTGTGTCAAGATCGCAGATTTTAGAGAAACAACAAATGTTGGTACATATAAGTGTCTTAAATCGGCTGAAAGCTTAAATTATTGTTAATATAACTGCACTGTCCAATTTACAGTAGCTATTACTGTGACAAAATGCTATGTTATTGTTTGTGGAGAGCTCCTAACCACAAAACACTTTTTTCACTGCGATAGGTTTGATAAATTCACCTCTGAAGGTGAAATGTGTACTTACATTCTGAAATCTTGCTCTGATTTATCATCCAAAGGGTCCCAGAGATAACATGAAGTGTTGCTTTGCTAGATAAAATCCTTTTTCATATCCTAAAAAGGTCTATATAGCATGCACGATTGATTTTGTATTCCCAGTCGCTCAATTTGCAAAGAAAGGAATCTGTGAAAATCTAACCCTAAACGTTGTTTCAACCGGTCAAATCATGTTTGTATGTATTCCTCAGAGATCCTAGAACGTAACCAGACCTCACTATATCATTTGGGGTGTAGTATATCCTGTAGGAGACCATATCAGAGATCCTAGAACGTAACCAGACTTCGCGATATCATTAGGGGTGTAGTATATCCTATAGGACACCATATCAGAGATCCTAGATCGTAACCAGACCTCACTATATCATTTCGGGTGTAGTATATCCTGTAGGAGACCATATCAGAGATCCTAGAACGTAACCAGACTTCACGATATCATTAGGGGTGTAGTATATCCTATAGGACACCATATCAGAGATCCTAGAACGTAACCAGACCTCACTATATCATTTCGGGTGTAGTATATCCTGTAGGAGACCATATCAGAGATCCTAGAACGTAACCAGACTTCACGATATCATTAGGGGTGTAGTATATCCTATAGGACACCATATCAGAGATCCTAGAACGTAACCAGACCTCACTATATCATTTTGGGTGTAGTATATCCTGTAGGAGACCATATCAGAGATCCTAGAACATAACCAGACTTCACGATATCATTAGGGGTGTAGTATATCCTATAGGACACCATATCAGAGATCCTAGAACGTAACCAGACCTCACTATATCATTTCGGGTGTAGTATATCCTGTAGGAGACCATATCAGAGATCCTAGAACGTAACCAGACTTCACGATATCATTAGGGGTGTAGTATATCCTATAGGACACCCTATCAGAGATCCTAGAACGTAACCAGACCTCACTATATCATTTCGGGTGTAGTATATCCTGTAGGAGACCATATCAGAGATCCTAGAACGTAACCAGACCTCACTATATCATTTCGGGTGTAGTATATCCTGTAGGAGACCATATCAGAGATCCTAGAACGTAACCAGACCTCACTATATCGCTAGGGGTGTAGTGCAGTGCCTTGCGAAAATATTTGGCCCCCTTGAACTTTGCGACCTTTTGCCACATTTCAGGCTTCAAACATAAAGATATAAAACTGTATTTTTTGTGAAGAATCAACAACAAGTGGGACACAATGATGAAGTGGAACGACATTTATTGGATATTTCAAACTTTTTTAACAAATCAAAAACTGAAAAATTGGGCGTGCAAAATTATTCAGCCCCTTTACTTTCAGTGCAGCAAACTCTCTCCAGAAGTTCAGTGAGGATCTCTGAATGATCCAATGTTTACCTAAATGACTAATGATGATAAATACAATCCACCTGTGTGTAATCAAGTCTCCATATAAATGCACCTGCACTGTGATAGTCTCAGAGGTCCGTTAAAAGCGCAGAGAGCATCATGAAGAACAAGGAACACACCAGGCAGGTCCGAGATACTGTTGTGAAGAAGTTTAACGCCGGATTTGGATACAAAAAAAATTCCCAAGCTTTAAACATCCCAAGGAGCACTGTGCAAGCGATAATATTGAAATGTAAGGAGTATCAGACCACTGCAAATCTACCAAGACCTGGCCGTCCCTCTAAACTTTCAGCTCATACAAGGAGAAGACTGATCAGAGACTGATCAGAGATGCAGCCAAGAGGCCCATGATCACTCTGGATGAACTGACCAGGTGGCGAATCGCATCTCTGCATGTCTGGCAGACATATCAGTGTGGATGACGGATCACCACCTCAAGCTGAACCTCGGCAAGACGGAGCTGCTCTTCCTCCCGGGGAAGGACTGCCCGTTCCATGATCTCGCCATCACGGTTGACAACTCCATTGTGTCCTCCTCCCAGAGCGCTAAGAACCTTGGCGTGATCCTGGACAACACCCTGTCGTTCTCAACCAACATCATGGCGGTGGCCCGTTCCTGTAGGTTCATGCTCTACAACATCCGCAGAGTACGACCCTGCCTCACACAGGAAGCGGCGCAGGTCCTAATCCAGGCACTTGTCATCTCCCGTCTGGATTACTGCAACTCGCTGTTGGCTGGGCTCCTGCCTGTGCCATTAAACCCCTACAACTCATCCAGAACGCCGCAGCCCGTCTGGTGTTCAACCTTCCCAAGTTCTCTCACGTCACCCCGCTCCTCCGCTCTCTCCACTGGCTTCCAGTTGAAGCTCGCATCCGCTACAAGACCATGGTGCTTGCCTACGGAGCTGTGAGGGGAACGGCACCGCAGTACCTCCAGGCTCTGATCAGGCCCTACACCCAAGCAAGGGCACTGCGTTCATCCACCTCTGGCCTGCTCGCCTCCCTACCATTGAGGAAGTACAGTTCCCGCTCAGCCCAGTCAAAACTGTTCGCTGCTCTGGCCCCCCAATGGTGGAACAAACTCCCTCACGACGCCAGGACAGCGGAGTCAATCACCACCTTCCGGAGACACCTGAAACCCCACCTCTTCAAGGAATACCTAGGATAGGATAAGTAATCCTTCTCACCACCCCCCCCCCCTTAATGACTTAGATGCACTATTGTAAAGTGGCTGTTCCACTGGATGTCAGAAGGTGAATTCACCAATTTGTAAGTCGCTCTGGATAAGAGCGTCTGCTAAATGACTTAAATGTAAATGTAAATGTAACTGCAGAGATCTACAGCTGAGGTGGGAGACTCTGTCCATAGGACAAAAATCAGTCATATATTGCACAAATCTGGCCTTTATGGAAGAGTGGCAAGAAGAAAGCCATTTCTTAAAGATATCCATAAAAAGTGTTGTTTAAAGTTTGCCACAAACCACCTGGGAGACACACCAAACATGTGGAAGAAGGTGCTCTGGTCAGATGAAACCAACATTGAACTTTTTGGCAACAATGCAAAATGTTATGTTTGGCGTAAAAGCAACACAGCGCATCACCCTGAACACACCATACCCACTGTCAAACATGGTGGTGGCAGCATCATGGTTTGGGCCTGCTTTTCTTCAGCAGGGACAGGGAAGATGGTTAAAATTGATGGGAAGATGGATGGAGCCAAATACAGGACCATTCTGGAAGAAAACCTGATGGAGTCTGCAAAAGACCTGAGACTGGGACGGAGATTTGTCTTCCAACAAGACAATGATCCAAAACATAAAGCAAAATCTACAATGGAATGGTTCAAAAATAAACATATCCAGGTGTTAGAATGGCCAAGTCAAAGTCCAGACCTGAATCAAATCGAGAATCTGTGGAAAGAACTGAAAACTGCTGTTCACAAATGCTCTCCATCCAACCTCACTGAGCTCGAGCTGTTTTGCAAGGAGGAATGGGAAAACATTTCAGTCTCTCGATGTGCAAAACTGATAGAGACATACCCCAAGCGACTTACAGCTGTAATCGCAGCAAAAGGTGACGCTACAAACTATTAACTTAAGGGGGCTGAATAATTTTGCACGCCCAATTTTTCAGTTTTTGATTTGTTAAAAAAGTTTGAAATATCCAATAAATGTCGTTCCACTTCATGATTGTGTCCCACTTGTTGTTGATTCTTCACAAAAAAATACAGTTTTATATCTTTATGTTTGAAGCCTGAAATGTGGCAAAAGGTCGCAAAGTTCAAGGGGGCCGAATACTTTCGCAAGGCACTGTATATCCTATAGGAGACCATGTTTGGTCAGAGAGCGATGACTTCATGGCACGCCGATGACGCGGCAGATCTTCATTTGATTGACTGTATCTTTGTCAAATAAGCACCAATCGGGGTCAAACAAAGCTTGCTAGATAGCCAATGACACGGGCTTTATGGGCTGTTGCAAAATGTAGGTGCTAACCTCTTGCAACAGCATGCCTTTTCCTTTTGGACAAAAATTATAAGAACTATTCAGTTATGAAGTTATGAAAACTTGTGTTGAACTCATAATATGGCAACTAATACTGGGAAAACTAAATCAAAGTCCAGTACACAGATTTGGCAATATTCTTGTTGAAAACTGTAATATGAATGCAAAGGTCTCCTTCATGATTTGCCCAAATGTACCTGGGTGACTTCACACTAAATGTAATGGAAAACGCTCATACTTCGGGTTATCCGTCTGAAACGTTGCACATACACTGCTGCCATCTTGTGGACACCATCGGAATTACAACCAGAGTGATGGCTAGGTTGTCTAGAACTGGAACCGGTTTGTTTTTTCTTTGTATTCCTTCATCCATATCTATTGTATTCTCCTACATTCAATTCACATTTCCACAAACTTCAAAGTGTTTCCTTTCAAATGGTACCAAAAATATGCATATCCTCGCTTCAGGGCCTGAGGTACAGGCAGTTAGATTTGGTATGTCATTTATTAAGGTATTTCTACTTTTACTCAAGCATGACAATTCAATACTTTTTCCACCACTGCTAAAGGTGATCCATAATAAACCCCAGGAAGAGTTGATGCTGCTTTGGCACAAACGAATGGGGTTCCATAATAAACCACAGGAAGTGTTTTGTAAGTGTTTGCAAACAATAACAATACAGATTCACTCTAACCACGCGCACCAAATGGTCATATTCAATCCAAACTGAATTCCAGCAGTTTGCGGGGCAAGGTAAAACAACATGCCTTCAACATTGTGTGGAGTTATGTTTGATTCAACTTTTACATTAGTTTTAGTATAAATTCCATCTCATTTACTATAATTTGATCAAAATGTGTAAGAACAGTTCTTTTTTCCCATGTCATAGTCCTAAACCATTCAATGCCAAAAGTCGGGTGCATTAGATAGGGAATAGGGTGCACTAGATAGGGAATAGGGTGCCATTTGGGACATGACTCACCGACCGTTGTGTGGAGTTGGCACTTTCTGTAACTGCACTCACTGCATGTATTTATGAGTTAGAGTCTAGAGCCAGGTTGGAACAGAAGTGGGCATTGGTGGCCTTGAATTCTATATACAAATGAGCTCATGCTACTGGGAGGGCTGCACCAAAAGGAACTGTGGTTGCAAGGGCCGAGGGGAGGAGTGGGGGTGCTGTTCTCGCAACACCCAGGTTAAAGACATGCGACTCAGCACTTTACCTGTGCCGCACTGCCAAGAAACAAAATACACATACAAATCACACTATATTTAAAGCAATTAAAAATAAACAAAAGCAAGAAACAACAGAGAACTAAAAAACAGATGCAAAAAAGTTAAGGAGGGGGGAGTTAGGTACGTTCATTAAACAGTGATGAACAGCTGGCAGACACTTAACATGGCTTCTGCATCACTGTAAGTGTGTAATGACAAATCAACAAAATGGTGCCGACAAAGAGGGCTGCCTCGCTTCTAGTCCTTAGGAAACTTTGCAGTATTTAGTTTTTTTACCTCTCTGGCCCACCCGGGACGCAACCGCACCCCTGCCAACAATAAATGCAAATGCGCTACGCCAAATGCTAATAGCACTCGTTAAAACTAAAACGTTCATTAAAATTCACATGAAGGGTAGTCAATTGAAGCTACACTCGTTGTGAATCAAGCCAAGGAGTCAGATTTGTAAAATGCTGGACTGACCAACCGGAAACCACGCTTCAAGATTGTTTTGATCACGCGGACTGGGATGTTCCAGGTAGCCTCATAGAATAATATTGACGTATACTCTTATTCGGTGAGTGAGTTTATAAGGAAGTGTATTGGAATGTTGCACATAATGTGACTATTAAAACCTACCCTAACCAGAAACCGTGGATAGATTGCAGCATTCGCGCAAACCTGAAAGTGCGTACCACCACATTTAACAATGTCAAGGTGTCTGGGAATATGGAAAAATACGAACAGAGTAGTAATTCAAATAAGCAAAATGTCAGTACAGAGCCAAAGAGAAGTTGCAATTAAACGGCTCAGACACAAGACATATGTGGCAGGGACTACAGATAGTCACAGACTAAAAGTGGAAAATCAGCCACGGACACTGATGTCTTGCTTCCAAACAAACTGAACACCTTCTTCACACGCTTTGAGGATAATGCAGTGCCACTGATGCGGCCCGCTACCAAGGACTGTGGACTCTCCTCTGTGGCCGACGTGAGTTTAAATGTGTTAACCCTCGCCACGCTGCCGGCCCAGACGCCATCCCTAGCCGGGTCCTCAGAGCACAGACCAGCTGGATGGTGTGATCACATTCATTTTCAATCTCTCCTTATCCCCGTCTCTCCTTGTCCCCACATGCTTCAAGATGCCCACCATTGTTCCTGTACCCAAGAATGCAAAGGTAACTGAAGTAAATTACTCTTGCCCTGTAGCACTCACTTCTGTCATCATGAAGTGCTTTGAGAGACTAGTCAAGGATCATGTCCCCTCCACCTTACCTGTCACCCTAAACCCACTTCAAATTGCTTAATGCCCCAATAGGTCCACAGAGGATGTAATCACCATCACACTGCACACTGCCCTGTCCCACCTGGACAAGAGGAATACCTATGTAAGAATACTGTTCATTGACTATAGCTCAGCATTCAACACCATATTACCTTCCAAGCTCATCTTTAAGCTTGAGGCCCTGGGTCTCAACCCCGCCCTGTGCAATTGGGTCCTACCCTTTATGATGGGCTGCCCCAGGAGGTGAAGGTAGGAAACAACATCTCCATTTCGCTGATCCTCAACACTGGGGCCCCACAAGGGTGCATTCTCAGCCCCCTCCTGTACTCCCTGTTCACCCATGACTGCGTGGCTATGCACACCTCCAACTCAATCATCAAGTTTGCAGACAACACAACATTAGTAGATTACCAACAACAACGAGACAGCCGACAGGGAAAAGGTGAGTGCTCTCAGAGTGCAGTGACAGAAAAATAACCTCACACTCAACGTCAACAAAACAAAGGTGATGAGCATGGACTTCATGAAACAGCAGAGGGAGCACCCCCCTATCCACATTGACGGGACAGCAGCGGAGAAGATGGAAGGTTTTAAGTTCCTCTACGTACGTATCACTGACAAACTGAAATGGTCCACCCACACAGAGAGTGTGGTAAAGATGAAGCAACTTTGCCTCTTCAACTGCAGGAGGCTAAGGAAATGTGGCTTGTCACCTAAAACCCTCACAAACGTTTACAGATGCAAAATTGAGAGCATCCTGTCAGGCTGTATCACCGCCTGGTACGGCAACTACACCGCCCACAAATACAGGGATCTCCAGAGGGTGGTGTGGTCTGCACAACGCATTACCAGGGGCAAACTACCTGCCCTCCAGGACACCTACAGCACCCAATGTCACAGGAAGGGCAAAAAGATCAGCAAGCACAACTACCACCCGAGCCACTGCCTGTTCACCCCGTTACCATCCAGAAGGCAAGGTCAGTACAGGTGCATCAAAGCTGGGACCGAGAGACTGAAAAACAGCATCTCAAGGCCATCACCAGCACATAGAAATCATTGGCCACTTTAATAAATTGAACACTAGGCACTTTAATAATGCCACTTTAATAATGTTTACATATTTTGCATTACTCATCTTATATGAACTTACTGTATTCTATACTATCTATTGCATCATGTGGTCACTAACATCGCTCATCCATATCTGTATATATTCTTATTCCATTCCTTTTCTTAGATTTGTGTGTATTAGGTATTATCTCTGGTATGTTATATATTGCTTGTTAGATATTACTGCGCTGTCGGAACCAGAAGCACAAGCATTTCGCTACACTAGCAATCACTAGCAATAACTGTTAATCATGTGTATGTGACCAATAAAATGAGATTAGATTTGATTTGTAGTATAACCTATTCTGAAGACTCCATCAGAATTGGGGGGCAGGTCCTCTAACGAGGATAGAGTGTTGGGCCAGTATTTGAAATATCTGTCCATGTACCCTTGAGCAATTCACTTGACCCTAATTGCTCCAGGGGTGCTAGATACCCTGGCTGTTACCCCACTCCCTGTGGGTGTCTCAACGCAAGTTGGGATAAGCAAGAGACAACATTAGCGTAATACGACAAATACAAGCACCCTCGTAATGATCATTTGTTCAGAGCATATGGATAGACTCTGATGCTTCGTCACATGCACCAATCTGACTTGCCTAGTTAAATAATGGTTAAATAATGGTTAAATAATGGTTAAATAATGGTTAAATAATGGTTAAATAAAAAATAACTCCGGCTGTGGCTACCACGGACTAGCCAAGATTGTCAAACAGTGTTCTGAAAATGTTATAATTACAGTATTTTAGAACCTTGGTTTGTCCATGGCGACCAGAGCCTCATTGTCATGTGTGAAATATTGCCAATACTAAAGTGGTTCACAACTCAACAAAAGATGTTTACTTCAGAGAGAAATCGGCGGTAGAGCCTCTATACCCAGGCACTGCATCAGTGAGTATGCACTTCAGCAGTTAATACATTCAGTGAACTACATATATATTAGGACAGTGACATGTGTTGTTGTTTTGGCTCTGTACTCCAGCACTTTGGATTTGACATAATGCAATGATTATGAGGTTTAACTGCAAACTGTCAACTTTAATTTGAGGGTATTTTCATCGTGGGGGTATGGACTAGGGTTCGAAAGCATTCCACAGGGATGCTGGCCCATGTTGACTTCAATGCTTCCCACAGTTGCATTAAGTTGGCTGGATGTCCTTTGGGTGGTGGACCATTCTTGATACACACAGGAAACTGTAGAGTGTGAAAAATCCAGCAGCGTTGCAGTTCTCGTCACAAACCGGTGCACCTGGTACCTACTACCATACCCCGTTCAAAAGCATTTAAATCTTTTGTCTTGCCCATTCACCCTCTGAATGGCACACATACACAATTCATGTCTCAATTGCCTCAAGGCATAAAAATACTTCTTTAACCCGTCTCCTCCACTTCATCTACTCTGATTGAAGTGAATTTAACAAGTGACATCAATAAGGCATTATAGCTTTCACTTGGATTCACCCGGTCAGTCCATGACATGCTAAGACATGCTAACCTCTCACAATTACTCTTATTTTCTCTTCACTCAAAGACTCAATCATGGACACTCTAACTGACTGTTGTGACTGATTTGCATGATGTATTGTTGTCTCTACCTTCTTGCCCTTTGTGCTGTTGTCTGTACACAACAATGTTTGTACCCTGTTTTGTGCTGCTATCAAGTTGTGCCGCTGCCACGTCGTGTTGATACCATGTTGTTGTCATGTTGTTTTGCTACTATGCTGTGTTGTCATGTGCTGCTGCCATGCTATGTTGTTGTCTTAGGTCTCTCTTCTTGTAGTTTTGTGTTGCCTCTCTTGTTGTGATGTGTGTTTTGTCCTATATTTTTATTTATTTTTTATTTTTAATCCCAGCCTCCTTCCCCGCAGAAGGCCTTATGCCTTTTGGTAGGCTGCCATTGTAAATAAGAATTTCTTCTTTATTAACTTACTTGCCTAGTTAAATAGAGGCTAAATAAAGGTGGGTATTTATATTTTATATTCTATTCTCATTTAAAATAAAAGTCACTCCAAAATGACACAATACACAATATATCTAATGGGCACCAAATAATAAAACAAACAACAAATGTATCCAACAAGTTTGTTGCGTCACACACTTGATGAATTCATTGCATGATAGAAATATTGGGACCAAATACTACTTTTTAGTGAATTTCTCTCAAAACCTTTTAAAATGGGGGGACTATGTTTTTTTTTTAAATGGTGTAGTTTCTAAACATTTCACCCAACCTGCATGAAAATACCTTCTAATTAAACCTGAGTCTGCACTTTAACCTCATAGTCATTGGAGCTCTCCCCAAAACCAACTACCTTGGGAGTGAAGGGCAGGAGTCTACAGTATCTCCTGATTCTGTAACGTGAAGCAGCTTGGGTGTAGACGTATTCCCCCTGGACAGGACGCTAGTCCATGGCAAGGTCTTACCCACTGGGATGTACCGTGTGTATGTCCTGGGTTAGAGCCAATTCAATTCAATCTTCTCTACACTTCGGCGTGAACATAATCGCTCAGAGAAAATACAATCACACTTCCAAATCCCCCCCCCCAACCCTCTCCCTATACAATGTACACCCAGATGTCTGGAGCTTTCTGGTAATGAATTCAAAACACTTCCAGACTCACAGTAATTAATACTTTAGGTGGGGCGGAGATACAGTACAATAGTGCACATCTAATCTAAAGGCCTTTTTAGCTTTTTGGCCAGAGGGTAAGTTGTTAAGCAGACCAATAAACAGCTGTAGGTCTCTACCACTACAGTAAATAAACAGCTGTAGGTCTCTACCACTACAGTAAATAAACAGCTGTAGGTCTCTACCACTACAGTAAATAAACAGCTGTAGGTCTCTACCACTACAGTAAATAAACAGCTGTAGGTCTCTACCACTACAGTAAATAAACAGCTGTAGGTCTCTACCACTACAGTAAATAAACAGCTGTAGGTCTCTACCACTACAGTAAATAAACAACTGTAGGTCTCTACCACTACAGTAAATAAACAGCTGTAGTCCCTGTCGTTATGGTTAATTAACACTTGGAGGTCCCTAAATATTGAGAGAGCATCAAATGGAATCTGCACACATCTGAATAGCAGCATGTGATCCCCACAGCGCGCTATTAATTTCAGTTTTATTCAAGATTTTCATGTCGGTCTCAAGAGGGCATATCTTGGCAGACAGCCATGGGGGGTTGGGGAAAGAGTAAGGGGTAAGGGACTGAGTGCTGCTTTAAATATCTATCTCAAAGTGAGCGTTTTCAAGAGTAGAGGAATGAATGGGAGTTTGATAGAATGCCACATATGGAGTAACTGTGATTGTGATGGTTATGTAAGGTTTTACCTAATTAAGCTTCTATAGATGTTTAGTTGTTTCAGATGACCAATCGACATAAGGATGAACTATGAGCTTTGGCGTGCATGTGGTGTGAGTGTGTGCCTGCCTTCCATCGCCTGTCTGGTTTCAGTGCTGCCTCAGCTGCTTTTATTCAGCTGCACAGGTTTGGCGGGCCTGGTACCAACAGGCAGCTGGACAGGCCTGGTACAAACAGGAAGCCTCTCTCTCTCTCTCGTACCTATTTAAGGTAAAGGGATGCCTGTTCTCTGATGTTATTAAGGAAGGACAAATAGAAGAATGGAAGGACAAAACTTCAAGGCAGACAGGTTCTGCAATTACGGAGAGAACACAGAAGTGACTGTTTACACATCTGTTAAATCTATACGCTAGTGTGTCAAAAAACATGTGACTTTAACACATGTAGAATATGGGCTCTGTGAGTACATTGCACGACTCGGCACGAGCATCAGCTGAAGGGTGTGAGTATGTGTGTGTTCAGGAATCAATCATAATTATAATACACAAATGTCAATCGCAGTTTAAAAGGAGTGGAACATCTGCACGACGTCTCTCTGTCTGCTTGCCTGTCTGTTTCCATACGTTGCTTCCAAAGACCTCGTCTCATCGTGCCAAGTTTCAAATGACTGTTGGCTTATGTCCAGGATTGATGAAGTGCCGTACACATACAGCACAGCATCGGAGAGATCCATACCTTGAAAAGCCACTGAACCACCTTCGAAAAGTCAAGACATGCCTCTCACAGACACATTAAGACTCAGCCAACCTCTGGGAAATTCTGGCTTGTCGCTCTACAAGTGTAAATATCATTGTTCACAAAAGAATGGAAAAAGGAGGAAAAACTTTTCTCTTTGTAAGAACCTGTCCCCCCCTCCATTCATATATTCACCTTCTAACCCTCCATACATCTAGTCACCTGTTTCCCCCTCCATCTAGTCACCTTCTAACCCTCCATACATCTAGTTACCTGTTCCTCTCTCCATCTAGTCACCTTCTAACCCTCCATCCATCTAGTCACCTGTTTCCCCCTCCATCTAGTCACATACTAACCCTCCATCCATCTAGTCACCTTCTAACCCTCCCTCCATCTAGTCACCTTCTAACCCTCCATCCATCTAGTCACCTTCTAACCCTCCCTCCATCTAGTCACCTTCTAACCCTCCATTCATATATTCACTTTCTAACCCTCCATCCATCTACTCACCTGTTTCCCCCTCCATTCATCTAGTCACCTTCTAACCCTCCATCCATCTAGTCACCTGTTCCTCCCTCCATCTTGTCACCTGTTCTCCCTCCATCCATCTTGTCACCTGTCCCCTCCTCCATCTAGTCACCTGTTCCCCCTCCATTTATCTAGTCACCTGTTCCCCCCTCCATCTTGTCACCTGTTCTCCCTCCATCCATCTAGTCACCTGTTCCCCCCTCCATCTAGTCACCTGTTCCCCCCTCCATTTATCTAGACACCTGTTCCCCCCTCCATCTTGTCACCTGTTCTCCCTCCATCCATCTAGTTACCTGTTTCCCCCTCCATCTAGTCACTTTCTAACCCTCCATCCATCTACTCACCTGTTTCCCCCTCCATTCATCTAGTCACCTTCTAACCCTCCATCCATCTAGTCACCTGTTCCCCCTTCCATCTTGTCACCTGTTCTCCCTCCATCCATCTAGTCACCTGTTCCCCTCCATCTATCTAGTCACCTGTTCCCCTCCATCTATCTAGTCACCTGTTCCCCTCCATCTATCTAGTCACCTGTTCCCCTCCATCTATCTAGTCACCTGTTCCCCCCTCCATCCATCTTGTCACCTGTTCCCCCCTCCATCTAGTCACCTGTTCCCCCCTCCATTCATCTAGTCACCTGTTCCCCTCCATTTATCTAGTCTTCTCTTCCCCTACATCTATCTAGTCACCTGTTCACGCTCCATCCATCTTGTCACCTGTTCCCTTCCATTTATCTAGTCTTCTGTTCCCCTCCATTTATCTAGTCTTCTGTTCCCCTACATCTATCTAGTCACCTGTTCCCCTCCATCTATCTAGTCACCTGTTCCCCTCCATCTATCTAGTCACCTGTTCCCCCTCCATCTATCTAGTCACCTGTTCCCCTCCATCTATCTAGTCACCTGTTCCCCTCCATCCATCTTGTCACCTGTTCCCCTTCATCCATCTAGCCACCTGTTCCCCCTCCATCTATCTAGTCACCTTTGAGCCTTCCCATGATTCTATTGTTTCAGTGTGAGGGCCTCAGCATTTGTAAAATTTATTTTAGGCCGTTTCATTTGGCATCCCATCTTTCTCCTCCTGTTTCATAAAACATTCTCAAGAATTCAATGTGGGAAGTCTCCAGGATCAGATGCAGCTACCGTAAGGCTCAGATGCTGAGGAAAATATTGACATTTTTTGACTAAACAGACAGATTCCCTCTGTTAATTTCAATGACTAAACCCACAGATTCCCTTTGTTCATCCGAGAGTATTTCACCTCCTCTGAAGTGGACTTATGTCTGTGTAACTGGGCCATACCCAAAGCAAATGTACTAGAACAATTATGCAAAAAGCATTGCGTCTTATAAATATTAAAAAAGTGTGTGCCCATCCATCTATGCAATCTTGTATACACATAAAATCTAGTACAATGAATAGATTGGGGAAATATTTTTATCGACACAAATAGTGAATGCCTCGTCTCTCGTTCCCAATTAGGCCAAACCATCCATCAATAGAGGAATATTGACAGAATGCTGATTACAATATCTGTATACCAACTCCTGGAGGAGGAATACTAACGGAGGAGGAATACTAACGGAGGGTGAATACTAAAGGAGGGTGAATACTAACGGAGGAGGAATACTAAAGGAGGGTGAATACTAACGGAAGGTGAATACTAACGGAGGAGGAATACTAAAGGAGGGTGAATACTAAAGGAGGGTGAATACTAAAGGAGGGTGAATACTAAAGGAGGGTGAATACTAACGGAGGAGGAATACTAAAGGAGTGTGAATACTAATGGAGGGTGAATACTAAAGGAGGGTGAATACTAACGGAGGAGGAATACTAAAGGAGGGTGAATACTAACGGAGGGTGAATACTAACGGAGGGTGAATACTAAAGGAGGGTGAATACTAACGGAGGAGGAATACTAACGGAGGAGGAATACTAAAGGAGGGTGAATACTAACGGAGGAGGAATACTAAAGGAGGGTGAATACTAACGGAGGGTGAATACTAACGGAGGAGGAATACTAAAGGAGGGTGAATACTAAAGGAGGGTGAATACTAACGGAGGAGGAATACTAAAGGAGTGTGAATACTAACGGAGGGTGAATACTAAAGGAGGGTGAATACTAACGGAGGAGGAATACTAAAGGAGGGTGAATACTAACGGAGGGTGAATACTAACGGAGGAGGAATACTAAAGGAGGGTGAATACTAAAGGAGGGTGAATACTAACGGAGGAGGAATACTAAAGGAGGGTGAATACTAACGGAGGGTGAATACTAACGGAGGGTGAATACTAACGGAGGGTGAATACTAAAGGAGGGTGAATACTAACGGGGGAGGAATACTAAAGGAGGAGTAATACTAAAGGAGGGTAAATACTAACAGAGGAGGAATACTAACGGAGGGTGAATACTAACAGAGGAATACCGAGATTAAACTTTAGGAAAAGGTTTGGTGAGATAGGGGGACAAGCAGCGGTGTAGAGGAGAGATGGGGAAGAAGGGAGGAGGAGTGGAGGGTAAAACAAAGAGGAGCATATCAGTGACCCTTCCACAGGGCAGTGGGTTGTGTCTATCTGTCAGCCGCCTACGGAGAGGTGAGGTGGAAAGCTAGAGGGAATGGAGATGGACATTGTTTAAATGCTTCTGTGGAGGGCAGCTAGACTGGGCTGGACCGAGACAGAGTGCCAATATGGATTAATTAACTATATGTACACACTACCGGTCAAAAGTTTTAGAACACCTAATCTTTCAGGGGTTTTTCTTTATTTTTTTTACTATTTTCTACATTCTAGATATTAAATAGTTAAATTAAATAGTGAAGACATCAAAACTATCAAATAACACATATGGAATCATGTAGTAACCAAAAAATTATTAAACAAATGAAAAAATATTTTATATTTGATAGTCTTCAAAATAGCCACCCTTTGCCTTGATGAAGTCTTTTCACATGATTGGCATTCTCTAAACCAGATTCATTAGGTAGTAACCTGGAATGCATTTCAATTAATTTCTCTGGGATATGTGGGACGCTAGTGGGAAAATGCAGAGCGCCAAATTCAAATGAATTACTATAAAAATCAAACTTTCATTAAATCACACATGCAAGATAGCAAATTAAAGCTAAAATTGTTGTGAATACAGCCAACATGTCAGATTTCAAAAAATCCTTTCGTTGAAAGCAAACGATGCTATTATCTGAGGATAGCACCTCCGTAAACAAAAGAGAGAAAGCATATTTCAACCCTGCAGGCGCGACACAAAACGCAGAAATAAAAATATAATTCATACCTTACCTTTGATTAGCTTCTTTTGTTGCCACTCCAATATGTCCCATAAACATCACAAATGGTCCTTTTGTTCGATTACTTTTGTCGATATATATCCAAAATGTCCATTTATTTGGCGCATTTGATCCAGAAAAACACTGGTTCCAACTTGAGCAACGTGACTACAAAATTTCTCAAAGGTTACCTGTAAACTTTGCCAAAACATTTCAACTACTTTTGTAATACAACTTTCGTTACTTTTTTACATAAATAATCAATAAAATTGAAGACGGGATGATCTGTGTTCAATACAGGAAGAAAACAAACTGAAGCATGCTTTCTGGTCATGCGCCTCTATCTAACAGTACACTTCAAGTGACCCTCGTTCTGGATGGCCGTACTTCTTCATTACACAAAGGAATAAACTCAACCAATTTCTAAAGACTGTTGACATCCAGTGGAAGCAATAGAAACTGCAAGAAGGTCGCTTAGAAATCTGGATTCCCAATGAATACCTATTGAAAAAAGAGTGACCTCAAAAAAAAAAGATCTGAATGGTTTGTCCTCTGGGTTTTGCCTGCTAAATAAATTGTGTTGTACTCACAGACATGATTCAAACAGTTGTAGAAACGTCAGACTGTTTTCTATCCAAATCTACTAATAATATGCACATCTTATTGTCTGGGGATGAGTAGCAGGCAGTTGAATTTGGGCATGCATTTCATCCGGACGTGAAAATACTGCCCCCTGTCACCAAGAAGTCAGGTGTGCCTTCTTTAAAGTTAATTTGTGAAATTTCTTTCTTTCTTTGTGCGTTTGAGCCAATGAGTTGTGTTGTGACAAGGTAAGGTGGTATACAGAAGATAGCCCTATTTAGTAAAAGTCCAAGTCCATATTGGGGCAAGAACAGGTTTAAGACATTACTTTAAGACATGAAGGTCAGTCAATATGGAAAATGTCAACAACTTTGAAAGTTCTTCATGTGCAGTCCAAAAAATATTAAGCGCTATGATGAAACTGGCTCTCATGAGGAACGCCACAGGAAAGGAAGACCCAGAGTTACCTCTGCTGCAGAGGAAAGGTTCATTGCAGCCTGAATAATTGCTTCACAGAGTTCAAGTAACAGACACATCTCAACATCAACTGTTCAGAGGAGACTTTGTGAATCAGGCCTTCACTTGCTTGGGCCAAGAAACACAAGCAATGGACATTAGACGGTTGGAAATCTGTCCTTTGGTCTGGAGTCCAAATTCAAGTGTTTTGGTTCCAACCTCTGTGTCTTTGTGAGACGCGGTGTGAGTGAACAGATGATCTCCACATGTGTATTTCCACCGTAAAGAATGGAGGAGGAGGTGTTATGGTGTGGGTGTGCTTTGCTGGTGACACGGTCTGTGATTTATTTAGAATTCAAGGCACACTTAACCATTATGCCTACCACAGCATTCTGCAATGATACACCATTCCATCTGTTTTTCAACAGGACAATGACCCAACACACCTCCAGGGTGTGTAAGGACGATTTGACCAAGAGGAAGAGTGATGGAGTGCTGCATCAGATGAGCTGGCCTCCACAATCACCCGACCTCAACTCAATTGAGATGGTTTGGGATGAGTTGGACCGCAGAGTGAAGGAAAAGCAGCCAAAAAGTGCTCAGCATATGTGGAAACTCCTTCAAGACTGTTGGAAAATCATTCCAGTTGAAGCTAGTTGAGAGAATTCCAAGAGTGTGCAAAGCTGTCATTAAGGCAAGTGGTGGCTATTTGAATAAACTCAAATATAAAATATATTTGGATTTGTTTAACACTTATTTGGTTACCTTATGATTCCATATGTGTTTTTTAATAGTTTTGATGTCTTCATTAATATTCCGCAATGTAGAAAATAGTAAAAAATAAAGAAACACCCTTGAATGAGTAAGTGTTCTAAAACTTTGGACCGGTACTGTGTATAGTGTAATTTATTTGACATGGGGAATGCACAATAATTATCTCCGAAAATTCTGATGTGTAAGAGTGGAAGAGTTATCTAGATGGATTATTTTCATCAGTAGTTCCTGGGCAGGAAGTATTACTTTTGAGATTTTTCCATTGTTTGTATTTCACTAAATCAAGCACTTTCAAGTATTTGAAAGTGTTTATCGTTGGGGAGACATACATTTGACCCAGGTCTGAGATGTACAGTACAGTAGTGAACAGTTAGGGAATGTGTTCAGTGTCTGAGTAATGCCACTGTGTGTTTGTGTCTGTTCATGTCTAATGACAGAGGAGGACAACTCACTGTCTGTCTGCCCTCCCACTGTTTCCTATGAACTGGCAACAACACCTCAGAGAACAAAGGAATCCTTTTATAGGTCCATGTCTGCTGGTCAGTGGAGCATCAGCGGACTCCTGTCTATTCTGTGGGATTGTTTGTGTGTGTGTGTGTGTGTGTGTGTGTGTGTGTGTGTGTGTGTGTGTGTGTGTGTGTGTACCCCGGTGTGCGTGTGTGTGTGTGCCCCGGTGTGTGGTGTGTGTGTGTGTGTGTGTGTGTGTGTGTGTGTGTGTGTGTGTGTGTGTGTGTGTGTGTGTGTGTGTGTGTGTGTGTGTGTGTGTGTGTGTGTGTGTGTGTGTGTGTGTGTGTGTGTGTGTGTGTTAGGGTTAGAATGTGAGAGTTATGAGCTGTATTGGATTAGGGTTATATAGGAGGCAGACTTGGATCATAGAGAGACCATTAGAAAGCACAGACAAAGGTTTACATTCTGTGATCGGGAACATCTCTCCCTGTCACACACATGGCATGTGTGTGTGCGGGTGTGTGACAGGGTGAGATGTTCCCGATCACAGAATGTAAACCTTTGTCTGTGGATGTGTGAATGTGTTTTCTAATGCTCTCTCTATGATCCCAGTCTGCCTCCTATACAACCCTAACCCAATATAACCTTAGCTTTGCATACTCTTGGCATTCTCTCAACCAGCTTCACTTGGAATGGTCTTGCAAAGGTCTTGAAGGAGTTCTCACATATGCTGAGTACTTGTTTGCTGCTTCTCCTTCTCTCTGAGGTCTGACTCATCCCAAACCATCTCAATTGATTAGAGGTCGGGTGATTGTGGAGGCCAGGTCATCTGATGCAGCGCTCCATCACTCTCCTTCTTGGTCAAATAGCCCTTACACAGCCTGGAGGTGTGCTGTGTCATTGTCGCCCATTCTAAACCTAACCCAATACATCTCATAACTGTCTCACATTCTAACCCAATACATATCTTAACCTTTCAAGCGCAGGCGTTCTGCTAGCGGAACCCCTTGCCAACCTTCTGCTGAAAAGGCAGTGCACAAAATTCAGAAATATATTTTTTTAAATATGTAACTTTCACACATTAACAAGTCCAATAAAGCAAATGAAAGATACACTTCTTGTTAATCTACCCATCAGGTCCGGTTTCAAAAATGTTTTATAGCGAAAGCACAACATATTATCTTAGATCACCTCCAAGTAAAAAAAACACAGCCATTTTTCCAACCAAAGATAGGAGTCACAAAAAGCAGAAATATAGATAAAATGATTCACTAACCTTTGATGATCTTCATCAGTTGACACTCATAGGACATCATGTTACACAATATATGTACAGTGGGGCAAAAAAGTATTTAGTCAGCCACCAATTGTGCAAGTTCTCCCACTTAAAAATATGAGAGGCCTGTAATTTTCATCATAGGTACACTTCAACTATGACAGACAAAATGAGAGAAAAAAAATCCAGAAAATCATAGCTGACTAAATGGCTGACTAAATACTTTTTTGCCCCACTGTATGTTTTGTTCGATAATGTGCATATTTATATAAAAAAATCTCAGTTTACGCGTTATGTGCAGTAATGTTTTGATTTCAAAACATCCAGTGATTTTGCAGAAATACTCATAATAAACATTGATAAATGACACAAGTGAAATTCACAGAATTAAAGATAGACTTCTCCTTAATGCAACCACTGTTTCAGATTTCAAAAAACTTCACGGAAAAAACATAATCTGGGAACGGCGCTCAGAGCCCAATCCAGCCAGAGAAATATCCGCCATGTTGGAGTCAACAGAAGATAGAAATAACATTATAAATATTCACTTACCTTTGATGATCTTCATCAGAAGGCACTCCCAGGTATCCCAGTTTGACAATATATGACTGATTTGTTCCATAAAGTTCCATAAAGTCCATAGTTTATGTCCAAATAGCCACTTCTTGTTAGCGTGTTCAGCTCAGTAATCCATCTTCATGAGGCGCGAGCACTTCGTCCAGACAAAAACTCGAAAAGTTCTGTTACAGGTCGTAGAAACTCTGTCGGGAGCGCGACACGAGCCTGAGACACTCTGCCAGACCACAGACTCAAACAGCTCTCATGAGCCCCTCCTTTATAGTAGAATCCTCATTCAAGTTTCTAAAGACGGTTAACATCTAGTGGAAACCGTAGGAAGTGCAACTTGACTCCATAGACACTGTGTATTCGGTGGGCCAAGCTTCGAAAAACTACAAACCTCAGATTTCCCACTTCCTGGTTGGATTTTTCTCAGGTTTTCGCCTGCCATATGAGTTCTGTTATACTCACAGACATAATTCAAACATTTTTAGACACTTCAGAGTGTTTTCTATCCAATACTAATAATAATATGCATATATTAGCATCTAGGACAGAGTAGGAGGCAGTTCACTCTGGGCACGCTATTCATCCAAAAGTGAAAATGCTGCCCCCTATCCCAAAAAGGTTAACTCTCCCATTCTAACCCAATAGATATCTTAGCGCTACCATTCTAACCTAATACATCTCTTAACTCTCCCATTCTAACCTAATACATCTCTTAACTCTCCCATTCTAACCCAATACATCTCTTAACTCTCCCATTCCAACATAATACATCTATTAACTCTCCCATTCTAACCCAATACATCTCTTAACTCTCCCATTCCAACCTAATACATCTCTTAACTCTCCCATTCTAACTTAGTACATCTCTTAACTCTCCCATTCCAACCTAATACATCTATTAACTCTCCCATTCTAACCCAATACATCTCTTAACTCTCCCATTCTAACCCAATACATCTCTTAACTCTCCCATTCTAACCCAATACATCTCTTAACTCTCCCATTCTAACCCAATACATCTCTTAACTCTCCCATTCTAACCAAATAGATATCTTAGCGCTACCATTCTAACCTAATACATCTCTTAACTATCCCATTCTAACCCAATACATCTCTTACCTCTCCCATTCTAACCCAATACATCACTTACCTAATACATCTCTTAAAGCCTGATACCTTTCTTACCTCTCCCATTTTAATCCTAACCTGATACATCTCTTACCTCTCCCATTCTAACCTAACACAATACATCTCTTACCTCTCCCATTCTAACGCAATACATCTCTTAACTCTCCCATTCTAGCCCAATACATCTCTTAACTCTCCCATTCTAACCCAATACATCTCTTACCTCTCCCATTCTAGCCCAATACATCTCTTACCTCTCCCATTCTAACCCAATACATCTCTTACCTCTCCCATTCTAACCCAATACATCTCTTTTCTCTCCCATTCTAACCCAATACATCTCTTACCTCTCCCATTCTAACCTAATCCAATACATTTTACAACTCTTCCCTTCCTCCATTTAAATGCTGCTTGTTATCTGCAGTGACTGAACTGAACATTCCATTCTCTCAATTTGAGTAATGCTTTCAGCCTCTGAAGGTGGACCAGCCTCTGAAAGTAGACCAGCCTCTGAGGGGGGACCATCCTCTGAGGGGGGACCATCCTCTAAATTGGGGACCATCCTAATAAAAGAGGACCAGCCTCTAAACGGGGACAAGACTCAAATTGGGACTGGTGTTCTCATCAGTTTACTTAACAATGGCCACTTGCAAAGTCCTAGTGCGACACATTCTCCACATCTGGGTTTAGGGTCTATCAACACCAGCTCAGTCCCAATGTGTCCAAGCTGGAGCTATTCCGTGTCAATACCAGTGGGGCCAATTTGAAGGGTCCCTTCACGGCAGCACACATTTTTTGGGGGGCCATTTAAAAAGACAGTGAAGTCATTAAGAGATACCCTCTTCATGGTGTGCCAAAAGAAAACTGGAGAACACCACAGCTATTGTTTGTGCTGTGTTGTGTGTGTGCCCTGTGCGTGCTTGTTCATAAGGGGTAAGCTTACGACCAGGGAATTGCTAGGGCAACCACCCTGTTGTGTGACCCTTTCTCTCTCTCTCTCTCTCTCTCTCTCTCTCTCTCTCTCTCTCTCTCTCTCTCTCTCTCTCTCTCTCTCTCACTCTCTCTCTCTCTCTGTGTGTGTGTGTTTGGCAGCACCAGTCACATCAGTAACAAATGTCATACTTCCACACACACACACACACACACACACACACACACACACACACACACACACACACACACACACACACACACACACACACACACACACACACACACACACACACAAATAAATATCACTTGTACCAGACAGAATCCCTAAGCCTCATCAAGATTGCCAGACACACAATCCATTCATTTAAAAGACCAAACAACAGAAGGGATGTGGATAATGTAGTTAAATAATGAGTGCAGTAAAATGGGGATGAGAAAAAAAGAAAGCCGATCGAGAGTGACATCCACAAGATGATATTCTGACAAGATGTGCTACTTTAATATAAAACCAATTCATTTTAAATGTGAGAAGGGTAACAGCTTCTAACGGAGGTAAAGTCACAGACTGCTTAAACAAATAAATAATCATCCCTGACCCGGTTTTACATCCATCTAAATCACTGTATGTGTGCACTGTTCCATAGATGTTTTCTATGGTTCTGTATAACATCATACGTTACTGTATGTTATGAGCTGCCCTGAGAGACCCCGAACGGTTCACACTAAGTTGAACTCATTCCTCCACAACATGCATTATTACCCCTTTCTGTGGCCTCTACCGAGATTTACTGCATTCTACGTCTTGAAAGATATCTTATAGTTGTAATTTTAACCTCCCCCCCCCAAAAAAAAAAATATGAAGAAATGACTAAATGTACATGAGTATATCAGTAGTTAGAGGGGTTTGTCTGTATCCATATCCATTTAAGACTAGCAGAGATACATACAATGCATGGCCACAAGTATGTGGACACCCTTTCAAATGAGGGGATTTGGCTTTTTCAGCCACACCCGTTGTTGCTGACAGGTGTATAAAATTGAGCACACAGCCATGCAATCTCCATAGACAAACATGGGCAGTAGAATGGCCTGTACTGAGAAGCTCTGTGAATTTCAACGTGGTACCGTCATAGGATTCCACCTTTCCAACAAATCAGTGTGTCTGATTTCTGCCCTGCTTGACCTACTCCGGTCAACTGTAAGTGCTGCTATTGTGAAGTGGAAACGTCTAGGAGCAACACCGGCTAAACCGTGAAGTGGTAGACCACACAAGCTCATGGAAAAGAACCACCAAGTGCTGAAGCGGGTAGAGTGTAAAACATTGTCTGTCCTTGGTTGCAACACTCACTACAGAGAACGATGAGCTCCTTCAGGTCTGCTGGAGTAGAACGGTCAGTCACAGCTGGAGGCTAGATACCGTAGCTCCTTCAGGTCTGCAGGAGTAGAACGGTCAGTCACAGCTGGAGGCTAGTTACCGTAGCTCCTTCAGGTCTGCAGGAGTAGAACGGTCAGTCACAGCTGGAGGCTAGATACAGTAGCTCCTTCAGGTCTGCTGGAGTAGAACGGTCAGTCACAGCTGGAGGCTAGATACCGTAGCTCCTTCAGGTCTGCTGGAGTAGAACGGTCAGTCACAGCTGGAGGCTAGTTACCGTAGCTCCTTCAGGTCTGCTGGAGTAGAACGGTCAGTCACAGCTGGAGACTAGATACCGTAGCTCCTTCAGGTCTGCTGGAGTAGAACGGTCAGTCACAGCTGGAGGCTAGTTACCATAGCTCCTTCAGGTCTGCAGGAGTAGAACGGTCAGTCAGAGCTGGAGGCTAGTTACCGTAGCTCCTTCAGGTCTGCAGGAGTAGAACGGTCAGTCAGAGCTGGAGGCTAGTTACCGTAGCTCCTTCAGGTCTGCTGGAGTAGAACGGTCAGTCACAGCTGGAGGCTACTAGTTACCGTAGCTCCTTCAGGTCTGCAGGAGTAGAACGGTCAGTCACAGCTGGAGGCTAGTTACCGTAGCTCCTTCAGGTCTGCTGGAGTAGAAACACCTTATGTTGTAGTTGGAGGATTAACCCTCCCCCCGAGTCACCCCAACTTTGTCACAACATGCCCCTGTGACACACACACACACACACACACACACACACACACACACACACACACACACACACACACGCACATAAACACACACACACACACAAACACACCCCCAATTTAAGCAACTATCCATGTCTTCGGCTCTGAAGACCTAACACACATTCATTGAACCATCAACAAATGCAAACACACCAATACACACACTCATGTATGCAGGTAGACACACTCATGCAGGCTGAGACACACACCCATGCATGCAGGTACACACCCATGCATGCAGGTAGACACACTCATGCAGGCTGAGACACACTCATGTGCTCAGTTTCAGCCTGAGGCCCCTGGTCTCTTTGTGCTGCAGTGGAATGGGCCATGTAATGGTGTTAGGATGGCTATAGAGGAGGTGTGTTGGAGGCTGGAACGGTCAGTGTCATAAGAAGCTGTAGTATTTCACCCCGACAATAGTGCTTTCTATGGCTCTTTATTTATCAGGCCTACCACATGTATCAAATTCGTACTTGTAAAGCCATGCCTGTTTTTATGTTTAAAGGAAATGTCGAGTTGGGGGGGAGGAGGAGGGGGAGGGGGCTGTAGCAAGTTGAGGGGAAGGGGGGAGGGGGCTGTAGCAAGTTGAGGGGAAGGGGGGAGGGGGCTGTGGCATGTTGAGGGGAAGGGGGGAGGGGGCTGTGGCATGTTGAGGGGAAGGGGGGAGGGGGCTATGGCATGTTGAGGGGAAGGGGGGAGGGTGCGGTGGCATGTTGAGGGTAACGTGGGAGTGGGCTGTGTCATGTTGAGGGGAAGGGGGGAGGGTGCGGTGGCATGTTGAGGGTAAGGGGGGAGTGGGCTGTGGCATGTTGAGTGGGATCCTACTGATTTTTTAAGCCACCAATGTCTGCTCTATACAGCCTATAGCTGTATGTCTTCATGAGGATTGATGTGCACATGTTTTGTCAGGAAGTATTGGATGAGAGGGGAGGTAAAAAGGGAAGTTAGGATGAGAGAGTATTGGATGAGAGGGGAGGAGAGAAGGGACGATAGGATGAGGGAGTATTGGATGAGAGGGGAGGAGATAAGGGAAGATAGGATGAGGAAGTATTGGATGAGAGGGGAGGAGAGAAGGGAAGTTAGGATGAAGGAGTATTGGATGAGAGGGGAGGAGAGAAGGGAAGATAGGATGAGGGAGTATTAGATGAGAGGGGAGGAGATAAGGGAAGATAGGATGAGGGAGTATTGGATGAGAGGGGAGGAGAGAAGTTAGGATGAAGGAGTATTGGATGAGAGTGGACGTAAAAAGGGAAGTTAGGATGAAGGAGTATTGGATGAGAGGGAAGGAGAGAAGGGAAGTTAGGATGAGGGAGTATTGGATGAGAAGGAAGGTAGGAATGGAAATTACGATGAGGGATTATTGGATGAGAGGGAAGGTAAGAAGGGAAATCAAGATGAGTGAGTGTTGGATGAGAGGGAAGATGAGAAGGAAGGTAGGATGAGGGTTAAGGCTTTTCATTCTACTTCATCCTAACTCAGTTTCCTTATCCAAGGTCCAACAGTACTCATCACTCTTCTATTCAACAATCCAGGCTAATTGCTAAACTAAGCTGATTGCTAAGCTAACCAAGCTAATAACCTTTATAGGACAAACCCTGCCCTGTCTCAGTTTTCCAGTCTGGTACAGGTGCATTGATCCTATCTACCCTAGACACTGAGACCTAACAGGGCTGGATTATATGGTAATCCACGTTACGTCAAAACATCAGTCATGGTGTGGTAAAATCCAAGATATATCAAAACATCTGTCATTGAACGTCAGAGCTGAGAGCTGAGGCATTCACGATGGGGAAACCCCTGGGGAACATGAGCCTTTGTGTTAGGTGAACCAATTCAAAAGAGACTTATCTGAGATCATAGGATAACCATTTGAAAAACTTGTTTGCGTTCCAGGTAGAACTATTTTGGTTCCAGGTAGAACCCTTTTGAGTTCCATGTAGAACATTTTACACAGATGGTTCTACATGGAACTCAAAGTAGTTCTACCTGGAACTAAAAAGGGTTCTACCTTTTCAATGGGTTATCCTTAGGTCGACAGCCAAAGAACCCTTTCAGGTTCTAGATAGCACCTTTGTGACATCGATATGAAGCAGAGACATGTATTCTAGTGTCAGAATTGACGACAAAATGTAAATAGGATAATGTTGGTCATAAATAAATAAAAAAGTGTGAGTCACGGAATGAAGGGTACTGTAATAGTTTTCGCTTGGTTGGGTTTATTTCAATCCTGCCCACATGCCCACAGCTGGCACCACCCAAGTCATCATCAATTTAGAATGTAACATACAGTAAAGGGACCATCAGTAAATTACACAATGTACATGCGAGTCATTGTATTAAAATTGTCCAACATTTTTCAAAAATATAAATTACTTAAAAACCTCATACCAACTATAAATTGTAGAAATTAATATACAAATATTTAGCACATTTAAATGAGAAAATTAAAAGATGTGCAAAATGAAAATATTGACCCCATTTACATTGTGCGATTTAATGACCGTCCCTAATTAGCCCAAGGGACAGGGCATATCCAATGTCAAACCAACTTTGCCAAGGTTGCACACCGGCAGGCGGAAGCTAATTCACTAAACAAGGAGGCTCGCAGTAGCTCGGCGAGACGACATCGAGACACACAACCTGGTTAGACTGTTTCAAGTTATCTAAAAAGGGTCTGAAACTGTATACCCTTTTGGAATCCTTTTTTCTGAGAGACTAGAAGTTGCTTTTTAGGGGCAGTCGCTAAAAATAACACTTAATCGAGCAACTGACCAATTACGCAAGATTTTAGTTCTGAGTTAACCAAGATTACTCTGCACAGAAGAGCTTATGTCAAGTATATCTGAAATGTCTCAGTACAGTACACTGGTAACCGTACACACACATCTGCTTGTCAAAACAGGTCTTAATGGCAGCTATCACTATCTCTTTTGTTTACATCTATCACTATCTCTTTTGTTTACAACTATCACTATCTCATCTGCATACAGCTATCACTCTCTTCAGTATGCATCTATCACTATCTCCTCTGCGTACAGCTATCACTATCTCTTTTGTTTACATCGATCACTATCTCCTCTGTATATAGCTTTGACTATCTCTTCTGTATCACTATCCATTTAGTATAAAGATATCACTATCTCTTCTGTATACAACTATCACTATCTGTTCTGTGTACAGCTATCACTATGTATTTAGTATAAAGATATCACTATCTCTTCTGTATACAGCTATCACTATCTGTTCTGTGTAAAGCTATCACTATCTATTTAGTATGAAGATATCACTATCTCTTCTGTATACAGCTATCACTATCTGTTCTGCATACAGCTATCACTATCTATTTAGTATAAAGATATCACTATCTCTTCTGTATACATATATTGCAAAATCTTCTGTGTGGATAGTGTGTATACAACTTGTCCTCACTCGCTCTTCTGTGTGCCTTGAGATGAACGAGCAATGACAACGAGCAGCGGGAACGATTGACGATATCGTTGTCAGTGATCACCGAAGGCTAATGGCTGTTGGAACAGGATATTGCCCTATGTAGATTCGGGGTTTGCCAGGCTATAGAACTCTTATCAGTACGTGTATGAGGAGATGATGCTGGGGGAAAGTGATATTTTAGCTGCCGACTGAAAAGTCATTCATCATAGCGGGAAGCGAGTGCCTTGTATCCATTAACGGGGCCATATTCAAGGTCCCGGTGCAACCGGCTAAGTGACTAAGGACGTCCAGTTTGGGTCAATTTTCCTATGACCTTGCCTTGAGGTCCCAGAGGACCCAGGCTCACCTTGTTTGAACAAGGGGGTTACCCAGACAACGTAATGGCAGTAAGCCTTTGCCAAGCGACTGTAATGGAGTCGCAAGCTCTCAAATAGCAAACTCATATTGTCTTTTGGCCTCTTCTGTTTCTTGGCAAGCATCTCTCAGTGCCAACGAAGTCATCAAAAGGGGCCATTACTAATCGAACGAGACTGACCGAGCAAACTCAAACTCCCAATGGCGTGGTCCTGAACTGGAGGTCATTGTTCCGAAAAAAACATGAGACTTCTTTTATTCTTATGTGATTTGTCTCAAGCTTTTGGACGGCCTTTTCTGTCCAAATTGACAATGCCACGGCATCTATTTGTAGCCGTCTACCCCCTAAAGAGCGGGAGACCAGGGCGTTAAATTGCATGATGGACTTAATCTAAATCAAGAATAGACTGTTGCATTCAGGGAAGCTTTGCCCGGCCGTCTCAATTAATGCTTTTGAAACGCCAGCTCTCATTAAGCCGTGAGAGCACACTGAGTTAGCAGCCAAAGGGGAACATTAAGCTCTGTCTCAAAGAGATGGCATGCATCGATCCCTGATAGTGGGGCATCTGCTCCTTCGGGAATTTATGCCAGTATAGCCTTGCCTAGATACATATATGCTATATGTTTAACATAAGATTACAATAATTAGCATTTTTTCTAGTTTTTTAAATGAATGTGGCAAAGGTAAATTGAGTCATAAAAAAATTATTGTATCTTCAAAAATAATGAGAATCATTTGTCCTTTGAAATTGTAAACATATATACATAGTACATATCAAAGCATTGAGAGTGTCTGTTGTATTTCAACATTCAAAACTGTTGGTTGTGATGATGGAGAACAATCTGCCAGACAACATTTTTGCATCATTAGATCTAAGGAATGACTTTGATCTTGTTGTTATTTTTCTAAGGGTGCCCATTATGATGAGACTATAGGTCAAAGAAACGTGATCTCTCTTCAGAATGCAGAGACTATACAGTCGGTCAAAGAAACGTGATCTCTCTTCAGAATGCAGACACTATACAGTAGGTAAAGAAACGTGATCTCTCTTCAGAATGCAGAGACTATACAGTAGGTAAAGAAACGTGATCTCTCTTCAGAATGCAGACACTATACAGTAGGTAAAGAAACGTGATCTCTCTTCAGAATGCAGACACTATACAGTCGGTCAAAGAAACGTGATCTCTCTTCAGAATGCGGAGACTATACAGTAGGTCAAAGAAACGTGATCTCTCTTCAGAATGCAGAGACTATACAGTAGGTCAAAGAAACGTGATCTCTCTTCAGAATGCAGACACTATACAGTAGGTCAAAGAAACGTGATCTCTCTTCAAAATGCAGACACTATACAGTCGGTCAAAGAAACGTGATCTCTCTTCAGAATGCAGACACTATACAGTAGGTCAAAGAAACGTGATCTCTCTTCAAAATGCAGACACTATACAGTAGGTCAAAGAAACGTGATCTCTCTTCAGAATGCAGACACTATACAGTCGGTAAAGAACCGTGATCTCTCTTCAGAATGCAGACACTATACAGTAGGTAAAGAAACGTGATCTCTCTTCAGAATGCAGAGACTATACAGTAGGTCAAAGAAACGTGATCTCTCTTCAAAATGCAGACACTATACAGTAGGTCAAAGAAACGTGATCTCTCTTCAGAATGCAGACACTATACAGTCGGTCAAAGAAACGTGATCTCTCTTCAGAATGCAGAGACTGTACAGTCGGTCAAAGAAACGTGATCTCTCTTCAGAATGCAGAGACTATACAGTAGGTCAAAGAAACGTGATCTCTCTTCAGAATGCAGAGACTATACAGTAGGTAAAGAAACGTGATCTCTCTTCAGAATGCAGAGACTATACAGTAGGTCAAAGAAACGTGATCTCTCTTCAGAATGCAGAGACTATACAGTAGGTAAAGAAACGTGATCTCTCTTCAGAATGCAGAGACTATACAGTAGGTAAAGAAACGTGATCTCTCTTCAGAATGCAGAGACTATACAGTAGGTAAAGAAACGTGATCTCTCTTCAGAATGCAGACACTATACAGTCGGTCAAAGAAACGTGATCTCTCTTCAGAATGCGGAGACTATACAGTAGGTCAAAGAAACGTGATCTCTCTTCAGAATGCAGAGACTATACAGTAGGTAAAGAAACGTGATCTCTCTTCAGAATGCAGAGACTATACAGTAGGTAAAGAAACGTGATCTCTCTTCAGAATGCAGAGACTATACAGTAGGTCAAAGAAACGTGATCTCTCTTCAGAATGCAGACACTATACAGTCGGTCAAAGAAACGTGATCTCTCTTCAGAATGCGGAGACTATACAGTAGGTCAAAGAAACGTGATCTCTCTTCAGAATGCAGAGACTATACAGTAGGTAAAGAAACGTGATCTCTCTTCAGAATGCAGAGACTATACAGTAGGTAAAGAAACGTGATCTCTCTTCAGAATGCAGAGACTATACAGTAGGTCAAAGAAACGTGATCTCTCTTCAGAATGCAGACACTATACAGTAGGTCAAAGAAACGTGATCTCTCTTCAAAATGCAGACACTATACAGTCGGTCAAAGAAACGTGATCTCTCTTCAGAATGCAGACACTATACAGTAGGTCAAAGAAACGTGATCTCTCTTCAAAATGCAGACACTATACAGTAGGTCAAAGAAACGTGATCTCTCTTCAGAATGCAGACACTATACAGTCGGTCAAAGAAACGTGATCTCTCTTCAGAATGCAGAGACTGTACAGTAGGTCAAAGAAACGTGATCTCTCTTCAGAATGCAGAGACTATACAGTAGGTAAAGAAACGTGATCTCTCTTCAGAATGCAGAGACTATACAGTAGGTAAAGAAACGTGATCTCTCTTCAGAATGCAGAGACTATACAGTAGGTCAAAGAAACGTGATCTCTCTTCAGAATGCAGAGACTATACAGTAGGTAAAGAAACGTGATCTCTCTTCAGAATGCAGAGACTATACAGTAGGTAAAGAAACGTGATCTCTCTTCAGAATGCAGAGACTATACAGTAGGTAAAGAAACGTGATCTCTCTTCAGAATGCAGAGACTATACAGTAGGTAAAGAAACGTGATCTCTCTTCAGAATGCAGAGACTATACAGTAGGTAAAGAAACATGATCTCTCTTCAGAATGCAGAGACTATACAGTAGGTCAAAGAAACGTGATCTCTCTTCAGAATGCAGAGACTATACAGTAGGTAAAGAAACGTGATCTCTCTTCAGAATGCAGAGACTGTACAGTAGGTCAAAGGTCCATGATCTCGTCTTGTATATGTATTCATGGATTTAATTTGTTGATATAGGAACAGCTGACGGCAGGACACCGCTATTTGATTACCTCACTACATAAAATTAATAGTTAGCAACACTACTAATTCATATATAGCATACGGTGGGTGCACAAAACATTAAGAACACCTGCTCTTTCCATGGCATAAACTGACCAGGTGAATCGAGGTGAAAGCTATGATCCCTTATTGATGTCACTTGTTAAATCCTTTTTAATCAGTGTAGTTGATGGGGAGGAGACGGGTCAAAGAATGAAAGTTTAAGCCTTGAGATAATTGAGACATGGATTGTGTATGTGTGCCATTCACAGTGTGAATGGGCAAGACAAAATATTTAAGTGCTATTGAACGGGGTCGTGGGTGACAAGCGCACCGGTTTATGTCAAGAACTGCAAAGCTGCTGGGGTTTTCACGATCAACAGTTTCCCGTTTGTATCAAGAATGGTCCACCACCCAAAGGACATCCAGAGACATCCATGCCCCAACAAATTCAGGCTGTTCTGAAAGCAAAACAGGGGGGAGGTGCAACTTAATATTAGGAAAGTGTCAATGTTTTGTACACTCAGTGTTTGTAATTAACACTAAATGCTGATCCTGAAGCTTAGAAAAAGTCCCTGAAGACTATCATTGTAATGACATTCTGTGGTATGGCATTCCATCCTTAAAAAAAAACAGCTACAAAACTATGGCTTCATCACATTTCACGGTGAAATATTTACTCTCATGTCTTTGTTAGTGGAATTTGCCAGATTCTTCTTTTCAGGCTCCCACGGTGAGACGGAGAGCCTGGTGCAGTGGCACATATTTCACAGTTGGGAGGTGGGGCTAAGACACTAATCCTGTTAAAGGGAGAACAGCCATGATGAAATGAGGAAGGACACACAGTGCATTGTCCTTCAACATTCCACCGAGCAGTCCGTGTTTAATGTTGTTGTCAGGACTAGTCACCTGGACGCATGGTGGGGGATTGTGAATGTCCTCCCTTCCACACAAGGAACAGGTCTGTCTCTCCATCAGCTCAACTCACCCCAAAATGCAACAGAAGCACACATAATATAATTAATAGAACAGGTTTGGAAGCCTTATGGTGGAGATGGCTGTTAGATAATAGGAGGGGTGTGAAAATGTTCTATCTCTCCGTCAGCTCTAGCCTTCTCTTCAATGTGTTCTTAGTCATATTTATTTATTTTCTTCTCTCCTCCGCTCCTGACTGCAGGTGCTACCATAGAAATAGAACGAATAGAACGGGCGTGCCCATTCGCGTCAATGATGGCATGATGGGTGAACCGGCGGCCATTGCGAGTTTACACATAGGAGCAAAGCAGGAAGTAAAATCCGTGCTGTGATTTGTTGATTCAACTCAACTGACAATACTAAAAAATACATTCCATTGCATGAGCCACATTTGTTAGCATCATTAGAATGAACATTCTACATTACCGTGGAAATGAACGCATCACAATACCAGGCAGCCATACCGAGTGTTCCCATGATTTTACCAGTCAAAGCCTGTTCTATTAATTATATTTTTATGTGTGCTTCTGCTGCATTGTGGGGGGGTGTTGCCTAGGCAACCAAATACTTTTTTTTGCTCTATCCAGGGGAGAATGACTGCCCCCTCTCATTGAAAATATGGAAGTTCAAGGCCAACTGCTGTACTGGAGGAATTGTTTGCTTGATAAAAAATAAAAAAAATAAATACAAGACAATCTTGGTACCAATAATTGCTTCTAATACGAGAAATCACCATGTTGTCACTATAGCAAGCAAATGTAGTTCCAGATTGAGAAAGTTGCGTTCTGTGCATGGTTCTCTCTGTGCTATTTCATGTTGGAATGTCAAAATGATCCAGCAGATAACGGTGGTGAGCCATTACCTCCATTAGCTGCTTTTCTGAGGTCAGTGAGCCACATCCAAAACAGTTTGTTCGCAACAAACAACAAGCTATGATATGATAGCCTATGCCTGTTCATTTATTTATATACAGTATGAAAATGATCACAGTCAAGCAATAATATTGTCTTTTAAAAAGAAGTTGTTATTTTCTTTGTATAAAATTAGCTATTAGAAAGCAAGCCGGCAACTTGTCCAAACCTGGTAGGAAGCTAGCTAGATGGCTAGATGGCTAGCTGGCTAGATGGCTAGATGGTTAGATGGTTAGATGGCTAGATGGCTAGCTGGCTAGCTGGCTAGATGGCTAGATGGCTAGATGGTTAGATGGTTAGATGGCTAGATGGCTAGATGGCTAGCTGGCTAGATGGTTAGCTGGCTAGATGGCTAGCTGGCTAGATGTCTAGATGGCTAGCTGGCTAGCTGGCTAGCTGGCTAGATGACTAGATGGTTAGATGGTTAGATGGCTAGATGGATAGCTGGCTAGATGGCTAGATGGTTAGATGGCTAGCTGGCTAGCTGGCTAGATGGCTAGATGGCTAGATGGTTAGATGGCTAGATGGCTAGATGGCTAGCTGGATAGCTGGCTAGATGGCTAGATGGCTAGATGGCTAGATGTCTAGATGGCTAGATGGCTAGATGGTTAGATGGCTAGATGGCTAGATGTCTAGATGGTTAGATGGCTAGCTGGCCAGCTGGCTAGATGGCTAGATGGCTAGATGGCTAGATGGTTAGATGGCTAGATGGCTAGATGGCTAGCTGGCTAGCTGGCTAGATGGCTAGATGGTTAGCTGGCTAGCTGGCTAGATGGTTAGCTGGCTAGATGGCTAGATGTCTAGATGGTTAGATGGCTAGCTGGCCAGATGGCTAGATGGTTAGATGGCTAGATGGTTAGATGGCTAGATGGCTAGATGGCTAGATGGCCAGCTGGCCAGATGGCCAGATGGTTAGATGGCTAGATGGTTAGATGGCTAGATGGCTAGATGGCTAGATGGTTAGATGGTTAGATGGCTAGCTGGCTAGATGGCTAGATGTCTAGATGGTTAGATGGCTAGCTGGCCAGCTGGCTAGATGGTTAGATGGCTAGATGGCTAGATGGTTAGATGGCTAGATGGTTAGATGGCTAGCTGGCTAGCTGGCTAGATGGCTAGATGGTTAGCTGGCTAGCTGGCTAGATGGCTAGCTGGCTAGATGGCTAGATGGTTAGCTGACTAGCTGGCTAGCTGGCTAGATGGTTAGATGGCTAGATGGCTAGATGGCTAGCTGGCTAGATGGCTAGATGGCTAGCTGGCTAGATGGTTAGATGGCTAGCTGGCCAGCTGGCTAGATGGTTAGATGGCTAGATGGCTAGATGGCTAGCTGGCTAGATGGCTAGATGGCTAGCTGGCTAGATGGTTAGATGGCTAGCTGGCCAGCTGGCTAGATGGCTAGATGGTTAGATGGCTAGATGGTTAGATGGCTAGATGGATAGATGGTTAGCTGGCTAGCTGGCTAGATGGCTAGCCGGCTAGATGGCTAGATGGTTAGCTGGCTAGTTGGCTAGCTGGCTAGATGGCTAGATGGCTAGCTGGCGAGCTGGCTAGATGGTTAGATGGCTAGATGGTTAGATGGCTAGCTGGCTAGATGGCTAGATGTTTAGATGGTTAGATGGCTAGATGGTTAGATGGCTAGATGGCTAGATGGCTAACTGGCTAGATGGCTAGATGGTTAGCTGGCTAGCTGGCTAGATGGTTAGATGGCTAGATGGTTAGATGGCTAGATGGCTGGCTGGCTAGATGGTTAGATGGCTGGATGGCTAGATGGCTAGATGGCTGGCTGGCTAGATGGTTAGATGGCTAGATGGTTAGATGGCTAGATGGTTAGATGGCTAGCTGACTAGATGGCTAGATGGTTAGATGGCTAGATGGTTAGATGGCTAGATGGCTAGATGGCTTGATGGTTAGATGGCTAGCTGGCTAGATGGTTAGATGGCTAGATGGTTAGATGGCTAGCTGGCTAAATGGCTAGATGGCTAGATGGCTAGCTGGTTAGCTGGCTAGATGGCTAGCTGGCTAGATGGTTAGCTGGCTAGATGGCTAGATGGCTAGCTGGCTAGATTGTTAGATGGCTAGATGGCTAGCTGGCTAGATGGCTAGCTGGCTAGATGGCTAGATGGTTAGATGGCTAGATGGTTAGATGGCTAGATGGCTAGCTGGCTAGATGGTTAGCTGGCTAGATGGCTAGCTGGCTAGAGGGTTAGCTGGTTAGAGGGTTAGCTGGTTAGAGGGTTAGCTGGCTAGATGGCTAGCTGGCTAGATGGCTAGCTGGCTAGATGGTTAGATGGCTAGCTGGCTAGATGGTTAGATGGCTAGCTTGCTAGATGGTTAGATGGCTAGATGGTTAGATGGCTAGATGGCTAGATGGTTAGATGGTTAGATGGCTAGATGGCTAGCTGGCTAGATGGCTAGATGGTTAGCTGGCTAGCTGGCTAGATGGCTAGCTGGCTAGCTGACTAGATGGCTAGATGGTTAGATGGCTAGATGGCTAGATGGCTAGCTGACTAGATGGCTAGATGGCTAGATGGTTAGATGGCTAGATGGCTAGATGGCTAGATGGTTAGATGGCTAGCTGGCTAGCTGGCTAGCTGGCTAGATGGCTAGCTGGCTAGCTGACTAGATGGCTAGATGGTTAGATGGCTAGATGGCTAGATGGCTAGCTGACTAGATGGTTAGATGGCTAGATGGTTAGATGGCTAGATGGCTAGATGGTTAGATGGTTAGATGGCTAGCTGGCTAGATGGCTAGATGGTTAGCTGGCTAGCTGGCTAGATGGCTAGCTGGCTAGCTGACTAGATGGCTAGATGGTTAGATGGCTAGATGGCTAGATGGCTAGCTGACTAGATGGCTAGATGGCTAGATGGTTAGATGGCTAGATGGCTAGATGGCTAGATGGTTAGATGGCTAGCTGGCTAGCTGGCTAGATGGCTAGCTGGCTAGCTGACTAGATGGCTAGATGGTTAGATGGCTAGATGGCTAGATGGCTAGCTGACTAGATGGCTAGATGGCTAGATGGCTAGATGGTTAGATGGCTAGATGGTTAGATGGCTAGATGGTTAGATGGCTAGATGGCTAGATGGCTAGCTGGTTAGCTGGCTAGATGGCTAGCTGGCTAGATGGTTAGCTGGCTAGATGGCTAGATGGCTAGCTGGCTAGATGGTTAGATGGCTAGATGGCTAGATGGCTAGCTGGCTAGATGGCTAGATGGTTAGATGGCTAGATGGTTAGATGGCTAGATGGCTAGCTGGCTAGATGGTTAGCTGGCTAGATGGCTAGCTGGCTAGAGGGTTAGCTGGTTAGAGGGTTAGCTGGTTAGAGGGTTAGCTGGCTAGATGGCTAGCTGGCTAGATGGCTAGCTGGCTAGATGGTTAGATGGCTAGCTGGCTAGATGGTTAGATGGCTAGCTTGCTAGATGGTTAGATGGCTAGATGGTTAGATGGCTAGATGGCTAGATGGTTAGATGGTTAGATGGCTAGATGGCTAGCTGGCTAGATGGCTAGATGGTTAGCTGGCTAGCTGGCTAGATGGCTAGCTGGCTAGCTGACTAGATGGCTAGATGGTTAGATGGCTAGATGGCTAGATGGCTAGCTGACTAGATGGCTAGATGGCTAGATGGTTAGATGGCTAGATGGCTAGATGGCTAGATGGTTAGATGGCTAGCTGGCTAGCTGGCTAGATGGCTAGCTGGCTAGCTGACTAGATGGCTAGATGGTTAGATGGCTAGATGGCTAGATGGCTAGCTGACTAGATGGTTAGATGGCTAGATGGTTAGATGGCTAGATGGCTAGATGGTTAGATGGTTAGATGGCTAGCTGGCTAGATGGCTAGATGGTTAGCTGGCTAGCTGGCTAGATGGCTAGCTGGCTAGCTGACTAGATGGCTAGATGGTTAGATGGCTAGATGGCTAGATGGCTAGCTGACTAGATGGCTAGATGGCTAGATGGTTAGATGGCTAGATGGCTAGATGGCTAGATGGTTAGATGGCTAGCTGGCTAGCTGGCTAGATGGCTAGCTGGCTAGCTGACTAGATGGCTAGATGGTTAGATGGCTAGATGGCTAGATGGCTAGCTGACTAGATGGCTAGATGGCTAGATGGCTAGATGGTTAGATGGCTAGATGGCTAGATGGCTAGATGGTTAGATGGCTAGCTGGCTAGATGGTTAGATGGCTAGATGGTTAGATGGCTAGCTGGCTAGATGGCTAGATGGCTAGATGGCTAGCTGGTTAGCTGGCTAGATGGCTAGCTGGATAGATGGTTAGCTGGCTAGATGGCTAGATGGCTAGCTGGCTAGCTGGTTAGATGGCTAGATGGCTAGCTGGCTAAATGGTTAGATGGCTAGATGGCTAGATGGCTAGCTGACTAAATGGTTAGATGGCTAGATGGCTAGATTGTTAGATGGCTAGATGGCTAGATGGCTAGCTGGCTAGATGGCTAGATGGCTAGCTGGCTAGATGGCTAGATGGTTAGATGGCTAGATGGTTAGATGGCTAGATGGCTAGATGGCTAGCTGGCTAGATGGTTAGCTGGCTAGATGGCTAGCTGGTTAGCTGGCTAGATTGCTAGCTGGCTAGATGGTTAGCTGGCTAGATGGCTAGCTGGCTAGAGGGTTTGCTGGTTAGAGGGTTAGCTGGCTAGATGGCTAGCTGGCTAGATGGCTAGCTGGCTAGCTTGCTAGATGGCTAGATGGTTAGATGGCTAGCTGGCTAGATGGTTAGATGGCTAGCTTGCTAGATGGCTAGCTTGCTAGATGGCTAGATGGTTAGCTGGCTAGCTGGCTAGATGGCTAGGTCGCTAGCAGAGGAAAACAACTCTCAAATTGCACTGATTACAGGTCGACAAGTAGGCCTATGCCAAACATGTAGCCAAACTAGCTTGTATACTTTCTGATAACCTGGTAGCCTCTGGCTAGCATACAGGTCAGCTGCAACCAAAGCAATGAAGCTTCTTTTAGCTAGCTAGTATTTCCTCCATGAATGAAGCAAACTAGCTATTTAGCTGACAGCCTAGAACAAAAAGGAGGCTTGATAACATGAGAGTTGGTTATTTAATAATAGAAATTTTAGAAAAACGAACTATATCAATTATTCATTAGACAATCTAGCTCATCTGGCCGTGGTCTGCGTATGGTTTCCTATGCATTCTCAAGTCCAGCTTGCTTATGCTCGCGACCCGGAACTACCAGAACTAGCTTTGTTTAAAAACATTTTTACTTGGTCTATACAACAGATCTATGTCCTTTAACCGATTTTTTTCATAATTGCACACAGAAGAAGTTACAGAATAAGGATACTTGAATTGCTAATGGCAACATGCAGTATCCCGGTCAGCCTTTACTCAATGAGAGGGGGCAGCACTGAGCTAACCTGCAACATCACTTACTGGAGTAGCTCAAACGCTATCATATACATTATCATTTTTTTTACACTGTAGGTAGCGTTAGCTAGCGGTAGTCGGCTCTATCTGGTTGTCACTAGTGACCACAGCCACAAAGTCAAAAATCCATGAACCCAATAATGTGTTTTTTGGACTTAATTTAAGGTTAAGCTAAGGCAAAAGGTTGGCAGTGTGGTTAAAGTTATAGTTAAGGTAAGGGTTAGGTTTAAAATCAGATTTTAAGAAGATCAATTCTAGAAATAGACACGTGATTTTGTGTCTGTGATAACTTGTAACGATTGCTGTACCTGCACCAAGACTCCACTAATTTTCATCCTATAGCTTGTTCTCCATTTATTCCCCTGACTAATCAAAATGTTTTGATTTTCTCATGCTCTCTCTTTTCTCTCTTCAGCAGACACATCGTGAGCAATGTTTGGAACATCAAATCGCATTAAAATCGCAGTATTGAATCACAATACATATAGGATCGTGATAATCAGAATACGTACATAACATATCGGCCCGTAAGTACCGTGATAATATCGTATATGTGAGGTACCTGGCAATTCCCAGCCCTAATGTTATGTCTCCTGAAGATGCCATTTTAACCCACTTAATATAGCTTCAATTCACTACTGAGTCTTCAGATAGGAATGAATGGTGTCACGTGATCGACTTTGTCCATACAGTGTACAGGAGGAGGGGAATGACTTTTGCTTCCCTCCAGGCTTGAGGGCATACACTTTCTAGTAGGTTTAGATGTGATATATTGCAAATAGGAGCAGCAACATGGTCCACTGTTATCCTCAGTCATTTTCCATCCAAGTTGTCAGACCCTGATGGCTTGTCATTGTTGATAGACAACAATAATTTGTCATCGCTTCCACACTCGCTTTGCGGAATTCAAAATTACAATGCTTGTCTTTCAGAATTTGATATGGTATACTTGGATGTGTAGTGTCATTGTTTGTTTTTGGCATGTCATGTATACGTTTTCTAACCTTGCCCATTAAAAAATAATTTAAGTAATTGGCAATAATCAAGTTGGTTTTGTGATGAATGAGCCATGTGATTCAATGAACTGATGGGAGCTGAGTTTGCCTTTTTGCTTAACACTAAAATTAAGAGGCTACACAGCTTTATACTGTCATGTATCTTTGTTTCATAGTATAGTTTCTTCTTCTTTTTATTCAGTTTAGTCACATGATTTCAGCGTCTGGTTGCTCCTCATTACACACCACAGACCAGCAGCGTCTGGTTGCTCCTCATTACATTTACATTTACATTTAAGTCATTTAGCAGACGCTCTTATCCAGAGCGACTTACAAATTGGTGAATTCACCTTCTGACATCCAGTGGAACAGCCACTTTACAATAGTGCATCTAAATCATTAAGGGGGGGGTGGTGAGAAGGATTACTTATCCTATCCTAGGTATTCCTTGAAGAGGTGGGGAATACCTAGGATAGGATAAGTAATCCTTCTCACCACCCCCCTTAATGATTTAGATGCACTATTGTAAAGTGGATGTTCCACTGGATGTCAGAAGGTGAATTCACCAATTTGTAAGTCGCTCTGGATAAGAGCGTCTGCTAAATGACTTAAATTTAAATGTAAATGAGAGCAG
>NC_088242.1:96233576-96281076 GCF_036934945.1 Oncorhynchus masou masou
GATTTTTGGAGGTAGGTTCCTTACACTTCAAGGAACCTACCTCCAAAAATCCTTAAGTATAAGTGTCTACTTTGTTATTTAATGTGAAAGAGGCTTGAAAAACACTATATATATATATATATATATATATATATATATATATATATATATATACACTGACATTCAAAAGTTTGGTGTCACTTAGAAACGTCCTTGTTTTTGAAAGAAAAGTACATTTTTTTGTCCATTAAAATAACCTAAAATTGATCAGAAATACAGTGTAGACATTGTTAATGTTTTAAATGACTGTTGTAGCTGTAAATGACAGATTTTCTATGGGAATATCTACGTAGGCATATATATAGCAGCCATCACTCCTGTTTATTTTAAAAGGTTAATTGATCATTAGAAAACCCTTTTGCAATTTTGTTAGCACAGCTGAAAACTGTTGTCCTGATTAAAGAAGCAATAAAACTGGCCTTCTTTAGATTAGTTTAGTATCTGGAGCATCAGCATTTGTGGGTTCGATTACAGGCTCAAAATGGCCAGAAACAAATAACTTTCTTCTGAAACTCGTCAGTCTGTTCTTGTTCTGAGAGATGAAGGCTATTCCATGCGAGAAATTGTCAAGAAACTGAAGATCTCGTACAATGCTGTGTACTTCTCCCTTCACAGAACAGCACAAACTGGCCCTGACCAGAATAGAAAGAGAAGTGGGAGGCCCCGGTGCACAATTGAGCAATAGGACAAGTACATTACAGTGTCTAGTTTGAGAAGCATGCCTCACACATCCTCAAATGGCAGCTTCATTAAATAGTACCCGCAAAACACCAGTCTCAACGTCAACAGCGAAGAGGCGAATCCGGGATGCAGGCCTTCTAGGCAAATCAAATCAAATCAAATGTTATTTGTCACATGCACATGGTTAGCAGATGTTAATGCGAGTGTAGCGAAACGCTTGTGCTTCTAGTTCCAACAATGCAGTAATAACCAACAAGTAATCTAACTAACAATTCCAAAACTACTGTATTATACACACAAGTGTAAGGGGATAAAGAATATGTACATAAAGATATATGAATGAGTGATGGTACAGAGCAGCATAGGCAAGATACAGTACATGGTATCGAGTACAGTATATACATATGAGATGAGTATGTAAACAAAGTGGCATAGTTAAAGTGGCTAGTGATACATGTATTACATAAAGATGCAGTAGATGATATAGAGTACAGTATATACGTATACATATGAGATGAATAATGTAGGGTATGTAAACATTATATTAGGTAGCATTGTTTAAAGTGGCTAGTGATATATTTTACATTATTTCCTATCAATTCCCATTATTAAAGTGGCTGGAGTTGAGTCAGTGTGTTGGCAGCAGCCACTCAATGTTAGTGGTGGCTGTTTAACAGTCTGATGGCCTTGAGATAGAAGCTGTTTTTCAGTCTCTCGGTACCAGCTTTGGTGTTCTGTATGTTCTCCTGAGTGTTCTGTATGTTCTCCTGCATGTTCTCTATGTTCTCCTGAGTGTTATGTAAGTTCTCCTTAGTGTTCTGTATGTTCTCCTGCTTGTTCTCTATTTTCTCCTGGTTGTTAGGTATGTTATCCTGAGAGTTCTGTATGTTCCCCTGAGTGTTCTTGTAATGGATTTCCTCCTCTTCGGAAGAAGAGGAGAGGCGAGAAGGATCAGAGGACCAATATGCGGCGTGGTAAGTGTCCATGGTTCTTTTTAATACGTAATGTACACATGAACAACTGACTACAAAAAACAAGAAATGTGAAAACCCTAAACAGTCCTATCTGGTGCAGACACATAGACAGGAACAATCACCCACAAACACACAGTGAAACCCAGGCTACCTAAGTATGATTCTCAATCAGAGACAACTAATGACACCTGCCTCTGATTGAGAACCATACTAGGCCGAACATAGAAATACCCAAAATATAGAACAAACAAACATAGACTGCCCACCCAACTCACGCCCTGATACCATACTAAATAAAGACAAAACAAAGGAAATAAAGGTCAGAACGTGACAGTTCTGTACGTTTTCCTGAGTGTCCTCAGATTCATTACATTTCCCGGAATAAATATTTAATGTTTGACACATGGTGTGTTTGAATCAGAACAGGCACATTTATGTATATATGAAACAGTAGCATAAAAATAGTTATTGGGGGGGGGGGGGGGGTTGGAAGGTTGATTAGGGACCACAGTCTAAGTCTAGTAAGGGGAAGTGTGTACTCAGTACATGGCACATTGAAGGACCAGTTCCAGGCATAAGCGACATAAGCGGTCACTTAGGGTTCCCATGTTTTGAACTCAGTCGGGGTCTCAACTTACTACTGAGAATATTACAATAGTATAATACACCAGGTGTATTAGTGACTGTCAGTGAATGTTATATCATTCACTGACAGTCACTCAATTAGCCATTCAGCTAACAATTCTTAGATTGGTAGTCAGTGTAGCCGGCTATCTAAACTGGGCAAGAACACCGACTCATGTGCCCAAAGGTCCTGACCTCCAGGGGACCCCTGTCACGGAGCTAGGAGTGATGGGTGCGGAGTCAGGCGCAGGGAGCAGAGGTTTAGGGAAACCGCATTTATTCCAGTAAGACAGGTCACGCCAAAAACAATAGAAAAAATAATGACTGAATGACCACAAACAGAACAGAGAAACAAGCCCGCACAAAAGCAAGCGGGCATAACCGGCTTAAATAGCCCTAAACCAAACCCCAAATGAGAAACAGGTGAAACCAATAACCAACAGAAAAGGAAAAGGGAATCAGTGGCAGCTAGTAGACCGGTGACGACGACCGCCGAGCACCGCCCGAACAGGAAGAGGAGCCACCTTCGGTGGAAGTCGTGACACCCCCATTAATTTGCATTTGTCATTCTCATTCAGTCATTACAAAATGATATAACAAAACCTCTTTGTAAAAAGAGTAGAATTGCAGAAAATGTGTTTTAAAATTATCAAGTTTTCTCTACTGTTCCATGGTATTGTATAGGATTGCAGGAAATACATTATTCTCTCCATCGCCAAGGTGTTTGGGGCCCCCGCCTACCCAAATCTCGCTTAGGGCCCCCAAAAGACTAGAGCCGGCCCTGGCATGTTGTGTGGATTCCATTATGTGTTGTAACTAAGAGTTTTCCAATGGGGGGGTTTCCCCAATAAATATCAATACTCTAAATACTGAAGGGTTCTATTTCCGGCGGGCGTTAAAGGCATCACTAGTGTCAAATGCACAATAGTTTGTAAAATTGTAAAAAAAAAAAAAACGGGCACACTGGCATTTTCCAGCCCTAATTCGAAGTTTAACAATTGACTTGTTTTATATCAGCTCCCTTGCGCTCAGATGGGCAGTTGTGGACATCTCTCAGGTGTGTCCTTACAAACATGTTCCAAAGTGCTAATTTCAGGCAGTGCTGATAGATATATTTAAGATCAAACCAAAAGCTGGTTTTAGCGGGTAATGCAGTTGGTTATGGCATGAATTTTGACAGCAGGAAAACACAGCCTATTGTGTTTTGATGCCTGTAACCGCAGGGCTCTCCACAGTGTGGTGCGGTCTGCACCCGATGTCACAAGAAGGCCAAAAAAGATCATTAAGGACAACATCCACCTAAGCCACTGCATGTTCACTCCACTGTCATCCAGATGGCAAGGTCAGTACAGGTGCATCAAAGCTGGGACCGAGAGCCCGAAGAACAACTTCTATCTCAAGGCCATCAGACTGTTAAACAGCCATCACTAGCACATTAGCGGCTGCTGCTTCATATACATAGACTTGGAATCACTGGCCACTTTAATAATGGAACACTAGTCACTTTAAAAATGTTTACATATTTTACATTACTCATCTCATATGTACAGTGGGGAGAGCAAGTATTTGATACACTGCCGATTTTGCAGGTTTTCCTACTTACAAAGCATGTAGAGGTCTGTAATTTTTATCATAGGTACACTTCAACTGTGAGAGACGGAATCTAAAACAAAAATCCAAAAAAATCACATTGTATGATTTTTAAGTAATTCATTTGCATTTTATTGCATGACATAAGTATTTGATACATCAGAAAAGCAGAACTTAATATTTGGTACAGAAACCTATGTTTCCTGTAGTTCTTGACCAGGTTTGCACATACTGCAGCAGGGATTTTGGCCCACTCCTCCATACAGACCTTCTCCAGATCTTTTGGGTTTCGGGGCTGTCGCTGGGCAATACGAACTTTCAGCTCCCTCCAAAGATTTTCTATTGGGTTCAGGTCTGGAGACTGGCTAGGCCACTCCAGGACCTTGAGATGCTTCTTACGGAGCCACTCCTTAGTTGCCCTGGCTGTGTGTTTCAGGTTGTTGTCATGCTGGAAGTCCCAGTCACGACCCATCTTCCATGCTCTTACTGAGGGAAGGAGGTTGTTGGCCAAGATCTCGCGATACATGGCCCCATCCATCCTCCCCTCAATACGGTGCAGTCACCCTGTCCCCTTTGCAGAAAAGCATCCCCAAAGAATGATGTTTCCACCTCCATGCTTCACGATTGGGATGGTGTTCTTGGGGTTGTACTCATCATTCTTCTTCCTCCAAACACGCGAGTGGAGTTTAGTCCAAAAAGCTCTATTTTTGTCTCATTAGACTACATGACCTTCTTCCATTCCTCCTCTGGATCATCCAGATGGTCATTGGCAAACTTCTGACGGGCTTGACCATGCGCTGGCTTGAGCAGGGGGACCTTGCGTGCGCTGTAGGATTTTAATCCATGACGGCGTAGTGTGTTACTAATGGTTTCCTTTGAGACTGTGGTCCCAGCTCTCTTTTGGTCATTGACCAGGTCCTGCCGTGTAGTTCTGGGCTGATCCCTCACCCTCCTCATGATCATTGATGCCCCACGAGGTGAGATCTTGCATTGAGCCCCAGACCGAGGGTGATTGACCGTCATCTTGAACTTCTTGCATATTCTAATAATTGAGCCACCAGTTGTTGCCTTCTCACGAAGATGCTTGCCTATTGTCCTGTAGCCCATCCCAGCCTTGTGCAGGTCTACAATTTTATCCCTGATGTCCTTACACATGTCTCTGGTCTTGGCCATTGTGGAGAGGTTGGAGTCTGTTTGATTGAGTGTGTGGACAGGTGTCTTTTATACAGGTAACGTGTTCAAACAGGTGTAGTTAATACAGGTAATGAGTGGAGAAAAACTTTCTTAAAGAAAAACTAACAGGTCTGTGAGAGCCGGAATTCTTACTGGTTGGTAGGTGATCAAATACTTATGTCATGCAATAAAATGCAAGTTAATTACTTAAAAATCATACAATGTGATTTTCTGGATTTTTGATTTAGATTCCGTCTCTCACAGTTGAAGTGTACCTATGATATTGCTCCCCCAAATATGTATATGTTCTTAATTAATTCCATTCCTTACTTTATATTTGTATGTATTGTTGCAAAATTGTTAGATATTACTTGTTGGAGCTAGAAACATAAGCATTTCGCTATATCTGCTAAACACGTGTATTTTATCTGCTAAACACGTGTATGTGACCAATAAAATGTGATTTCATTTGATTTATACTTTGTAGAAACAATAAAAAAAAATTAAAAATCCCATGTCGTTTCATTTGATTAAAATCCGAGCACACCCTCCCCTCCACTCAATGAACTTTTTTTTTGTCTGCACAATGCAATCACGGAGTAGTCAAGTCTGGCGATAAAGGCTTTCCTTCCTGAGACCGCTTGGAATTAAATCGTAATCACCAAATATTTGTTAAAATATAAAGTTTGAGAGGAGTAAAACAGTTAGCTGACATTCCATTTTTATCTCTACATTGTAGACAGGCCCATATTATTGTAACCATGCAGAAGACAGGCCCATATTAATTAACCATGCAGGAGGCAGGCCCATATTATTGTAACCATGCAGAAGACAGGCCCATATTAATTAACCATGCAGGAGGCAGGCCCATATTATTGTAACCATGCAGAAGACAGGCCCATACTATTGTAACCATGCAGGAGACAGGCCCATACTATTGTAACCATGCAGGAGACAGGCCCATATTATTGTAACCATGCAGGAGACAGGTCCATATTATGTATCCATGCAGGAGACAGGCCCATACTATTGTAACCATGCAGGAGACAGGCCCATACTAATGTAACCATGCAGGAGACAGGCCCATATTATTGTAACCATGCAGGAGACAGGTCCATATTATGTATCCATGCAGGAGATAGGCCCATACTATTGTAACCATGCAGGAGACAGGTCCATATTATTGGACCATGCAGGAGACAGGTCCATGTTATTGGAACCATGCAGGAGGCAGGCCCATATTATTGTAACCATGCAGGAGACAGGTCCATATTATTGTAACCATGCAGGAGACAGGCCCATATTATTGTAACCATGCAGGAGGCCGGCCCATACTATTGTAACCATGCAGGAGACAGGCCCATACTATTGTAACCATGCAGGAGACAGGTCCATATTATTGTAACCATGCAGGAGACAGGCCCATATTATTCTAACCATGCAGGAGGCCGGCCCATACTATTGTAACCATGCAGGAGACAGGCCCATACTATTGTAACCATGCAGGAGACAGGTCCATATTATTGGACCATGCAGGAGACAGGCCCATATTATTGTAACCATGCAGGAGGCCGGCCCATATTATTGTAACCATACAGGAGACAGTCCCATATTATTGTAACCATGCAGGAGACAGGCCCATACTATTGTAACCATGCAGGAGACAGGTCCATATTATTGTAACCATGCAGGAGACAGGCCCATATTATTGTAACCATGCAGGAGGCCGGCCCATACTATTGTAACCATGCAGGAGACAGGCCCATACTATTGTAACCATGCAGGAGACAGGTCCATATTATTGGACCATGCAGGAGACAGGCCCATATCATTGGACCATGCAGGAGGCCGGCCCATATTATTGTAACCATGCAGGAGACAGGTCCATATTATTGGACCATGCAGGAGACAGGCCCATATTATTGTAACCATGCAGGAGGCCGGCCCATATTATTGTAACCATGCAGGAGACAGGCCCATATTATTGGAACCATCCAGGTCCCGTTTTTGGACGTGCGTAAGACCTCCTCCATGATGTAGGCCTCGTGTCCATGTCCATCATTAAACAACAGATGAGAACCTCGTATTTAGAAGTAAAAAAATGATTATTTTCAGTTTCATATGTTCAAAACCAAGACCTCCCTTAGGCCTGTTATAACAAACGTTGTTTCAACTTCAATGACTGTCTTTATATCCTGGTGGTTTTATGGTCTGACTCTCGCTCTCTCTTTCTCTCTCTCTCCATGTCTCTCCATTTCTCTCTCTCTCTCCTTCTCTCTCTCTTTCTCTCTCTCCTTCTCTCTCTCTCCTTCTCTCTCTCTCCTTCTCTCTCTCCTTCTCTCTTCTCTCTCTCTCTCTCTCTTTCTCTCTCTCTCTCCATCTCTCTCTCTCTCTCCTTCTCTCTCTCTCTCTTTCACTCTCTCCTTCTCTCTCTCCTTCTCTCTCTCTCCTTCTCTCCTTCTCTCTCTCTCTCTCTCTCTCTCTCTCTCTCTCTCTCTCCTCTCTCTCTCTCTCTCTCTCTATGTCCCTCTCTCTCTCTCCATGTCTCTCTCTTTCTCTCTCTCTGTCTCTGTGTGTGTGATAATCTCTCTGCATGTGAGAATCCTCTTTCATCCCACATGTGAGGGCACACACACACACACACCAGTCTGTGTGTCAGTGGGGCCTCTGACACTACTGACTGGCTACAATCCTTGACTCACAACAGACAGAGTAGGCTAACCAAGAAAGTAGACACCCAGCCCTGCCAAGCTCCATGGCTGGACAGCCCCTCCAGGGTCCTGCAGTGTGAGAACTCCCTGCATGCAATCTATGGATCCAACAGTTTCCCATTAAACCCTCTCTAAGCCTGGAACACAACACCATGTTCCTCGCCATTTCGGACTTGCTTGTTTCGCTACATGCACGTTAGCTATTTTCAAAAAGCAAAGTGTGGTGCTGGCTATGTAGTTCATTCAATGTCAGCAAGACAAAAATAGAACTCTCAAAAATATTAGACATCGACTGTATGCTATTTAGAATTTTTGCGAAGCCCCAATTGCTCAACTTCATGAAGAAAATGTGCAAGAAAACAATTAAGACGGCCCCTAAGACTTTAATTGATTTCTTTACATTGAATCTAATGTAACATATGCAACATATGCACCAAATATATTGAAGCACTTGAAAAGCGTTGCAGGGTTGACGGTGGTTTTGGACATTGAATGCAAATTAGATTTTTTTATTTTACCTTTATTTAACCAGGTAGGCCAGTTGAGAACAATTTCTCATTTACAACTGCGACCTGGCCAAGAATAAAGCAAAGCACTGTGACACAAACAACAACACAGAGTTACACATAAACAAACGTACAGTCAATAACACAAAAGAAAAATAGAAATATCTATGTAGTGTGTGCAAATGTAGATGAGTAGGGAGGTAAGGCAATAAACAGGCCATGGAGGCAAAAATAATTACAATTTAGCATTAACACTGGAGTGATATATGTGCAGAAGATGATGTGAAAGTAGAGACACTGGGGTGCAAAAGAGCAAGAGGGTAAGTAATAATATGGGGATGAGGTAGTTGGATGTGCTATTTACAGATGGGCTGTGTACAGTTACAGTGATCGGTAAGCTGCTCTGACAGGTGATGCTTAAAGTTAGAGAGGGAGATAAAAGATATAAGTGTCACGATTGTCTAAGGTGGAAACAGTGGACCAAGGTGCAGCGTGGTGAGCGTACATGCTTCTTCATTATAAGATGTCGCCAAAAAAACAATTAACATCAAAACGAAAACATGACGCCAACGTAGTGCTCACAGGCACCAACCTATACATGGACAACTACCCACAAATACAGGTGGGAAAAAGGCTACTTAAGTATGGTTCTCAATCAGAGACAAAGCTAGACAGCTGCCTCTGATTGAGAACCACACCCGGCCAAACACACAGAAATACGAATCATTGAATAAAGGACATAGAATGTCCACGCAAATGTCCACGCAAATCACACCCTGACCAAACCAAAATAGAGACATATAAAGCTCTCTACGGTCAGGGCGTGATAATAAGTGATATACGACTCCAGCTTTATCCTCTCCTCTGACGGTTTATATTGACTTATGCACCATCAAGTGTGTGCATATCTCTTTGCAAAATCTTCACAATGTGACACACAGCAATGATACCATGTTGGCCAAAAAAGATAATAAGATCTGTCTATTGAAAGCATCACAGCCATAGTCAGTGGGTTATCCAATGAGTGAACAGCCTGTTCCATATTCTGCCCTACACCGGATGCATCAATGTCCATCAGCTGCACCAAACAGTGGGAATCCTCCTAATGTGACCCAGTTCAAAGTATGATGATAGAAATTAAAGGTAGAACTCCTGATATGTGTTAGCGAATATTTGTTCTTCCATCGTCGCCTCATTTCACTCGTAGCAAACATCTGTGGAGTCTCAACCATGGTCCACGCCTCTAAGGGGAAACCCGGCAAAGATCAAACTGTTCAGCAATCAAGCCCTCTTTCCACCGGCACACGTCAGTTTTTAGGCACTGATGCTGCCATACCAGGAGACGTTCTACCTTCTGTAGACCTTTCCTCCTCTAGGTGTTTTTCCCCTCAAGATGCATAACACACCGACGAGCCCACAATTGGGCTGTGACTTGAGGTTGGGCTGTAAACGTTTTCCATGTTTTTATCTTTTCTTGCTTCAGGTGACTTCATGGTCAAATTGGTATTAGGAAAGTATGTCGGAAAATCCATTGCGCTAGACTCATAGCATTCTTGTAAGGGATTTCCTCCTCTTCATCTGAAGAGGAGAGGCGAAAAGTATCAGAGGACCAATATGCAGCGTGGTAAGTGTCCATGGTTCTTTTTAATACGTAAATGTACACATGAACAACTGACTACAAAAAAACAAAAAAACAAGAAATGTGAAAACCCTAAACAGTCTTATCTGGTGCAGACACAGAGACAGGAACAATCACCCACAAACACACAGTGAAACCCAGGCTACCTAAGTATGATTCTCAATCAGAGACAACTAATGACACCTGCCTCTGATTGAGAACCATACTAGGCCGAAACATAGAAATACCCAAAATATAGAACAAACAAACATAGACTGCCCACCCAACTCACGCCCTGACCACACTAAATAAATACAAAACAAAGGAAATAAAGGTCAGAACGTGACAGTAACCCCCCCCCCCCCAAAGGTGCGGACTCAGGCTGCAAAACCTTGACCTATAGGGGAGGGTCTGGGTGGGCGTCTGTCCGCGGTGGCGGCTCTGGCGTGACAACGTGACAATTCTAGTCTAACTTAGCTATTTCATACTTCACTCTCTTGTCCTTTCAGATCAGTAGTCACTGTAAGAATAATGTACCTTCCATGTTGCTGGTATAACAGCTTAGGTGTTGGACTACTAGTTGCAAGGTCATGGCTCAAGCTACACATCTAATTTGTAACAGTCTTTTTTGGGGGGGTGTTAGTTCCTTTTGGGGGTGTTAGTTCCTTTTGGGGGTGTGAGTTCCTTTTTGGGGGTGTTAGTTCCTTTTGGGGGTGTGAGTTCCTTTTTTGGGGGGTGTTAGTTCCTTTTGGGGGTGTGAGTTCCTTTTTTGGGGGGTGTTAGTTCCTTTTGGGGGTGTGAGTTCCTTTTGGGGTGTTAGTTCCTTTTGGGGTGTTAGTTCCTTTTGGGGGTGTGAGTTCCTTTTGGGGGGTGTTAGTTCCTTTTGGGGGTGTGAGTTCCTTTTGGGGGGTGTTAGTTCCTTTTGGGGTGTGAGTTCCTTTTGGGGGTGTGAGTTCCTTTTGGTGTCCCCCAGGGCTCTGTTCTAGGCCCTCTCCTATTCTCGCTATACACCAAGTCACTTGGCTCTGTCATAACCTCACATGGTCTCTCCTATCATTGCTATGCAGACGACACACAATTAATCTTCTCCTTTCCCCCTTCTGATGACCAGGTGGCGAATCGCATCTCTGCATGTCTGGCAGACATATCAGTGTGGATGACGGATCACCACCTCAAGCTGAACCTCGGCAAGACGGAGCTGCTCTTCCTCCCGGGGAAGGACTGCCCGTTCCATGATCTCGCCATCACGATTGACAACTCCATTGTTTCCTCCTCCCAGAGCGCTAAGAACCTTGGCGTGATCCTGGACAACACCCTGTCGTTCTCAACTAACATCAAGGCGGTGGCCCGTTCCTGTAGGTTCATGCTCTACAACATCCGCAGAGTACGCCCCTGCCTCACACAGGAAGCGGCGCAGGTCCTAATCCAGGCACTTGTCATCTCCCGTCTGGATTACTGCAACTCGCTGTTGGCTGGGCTCCCTGCCTGTGCCATTAAACCCCTACAACTCATCCAGAACGCCGCAGCCCGTCTGGTGTTCAACCTTCCCAAGTTCTCTCACGTCACCCCGCTCCTCCGCTCTCTCCACTGGCTTCCAGTTGAAGCTCGCATCCGCTACAAGACCATGGTGCTTGCCTACGGAGCTGTGAGGGGAACGGCACCGCAGTACCTCCAGGCTCTGATCAGGCCCTACACCCAAACAAGGGCACTGTGTTCATCCACCTCTGGCCTGCTCGCCTCCCTACCACTGAGGAAGTACAGTTCCCGCCCAGCCCAGTCAAAACTGTTCGCTGCTCTGGCCCCCAATGGTGGAACAAACTCCCTCACGACGCCAGGACAGCGGAGTCAATCACCACCTTCCGGAGACACCTGAAATCCCACCTCTTCAAGGAATACCTAGGATAGGATAAAGCAATCCTTCTCACCCCCCTTAAATGATTTAGATGCACTATTGTAAAGTGGCTGTTCCACTGATGTCAGAAGGTGAATTCACCAATTTGTAAGTCGCTCTGGATAAGAGCGTCTGCTAAATGACTTAAATGTAATGTAAATGTAAATGTTAGTTCCTTTTGGGGGTGTTAGTTCCTTTTGGGGGTGTGAGTTCCTTTTGGGGGGTGTGAGTTCCTTTTGGGGGGTGTGAGTTCCTTTTGGGGGTGTGAGTTCCTTTTTTGGGAGGTGTTAGTTCCTTTTGGGGGTGTGAGTTCCTTTTGGGGGGTGTGAGTTCCTTTTGGGGGTGTGAGTTCCTTTTGGGGTGTTAGTTCCTTTTGGGGTGTTAGTTCCTTTTGGGGGTGTGAGTTCCTTTTGGGGGGTGTTAGTTCCTTTTGGGGGTGTTAGTTCCTTTTTGGGGGTGTGAGTTCCTTTTGGGGGGGTGTTATTTCCTTTTGGGGGTGTGAGTTCCTTTTGGGGGGGTGTTAGTTCCTTTTGGGGGGGTGTTAGTTCCTTTTGGGGGTGTTAGTTCCTTTTGGGGGTGTGAGTTCCTTTTTGGGGGGTGTGAGTTCCTCATATTGAATGGGGTGGTTGGTTTTAAAGTGAAGGAAACTTCCTGTGGCTTACTGCTACACATCCTGTTAACAGAAAGTAGAGTAGATACCTTTACCCTGACCCGCCCTCCGCAGGGATAAACGTTTAGTCTTCCCACATACAGAGAGCAAACTCTGGGGACGTAGACGGATAATAAATGAGGCCCCAGGACAAAAAAAAGCTGGGATTTATTAACTGTCAAAACATCCCCGCCATATTGTTTCACAACAAAATCCCACCGCACTGGAGGAGGAGGAATGAAAACAGCAGGATGCCCTGGAAGGTGAGAGATGGAGAGAAGAAGGAGAGAGGGATGGGCTGCCAGGAGAAGAAAGGAGACTCCCCTCGGTCCAGTTCTGGAGAAAAGGAGAGCGAGAGGAAACCGCTTTACTTGAGATTCTCAAGCACCGTTTCCAGTCGTTGGAATGTACTTATTATTACCGATGTCAAAGCACTTTCATGGGGCCGTTTATGAGCCAGACATATAGCTAGTGCCCTCCCGAATGCGTTATTTGAGCTTGGCCAATTTACCTCAGATTTATTGTACAGGAAAAAGGTAACTTACACATAATATAGATTGGAATGTTCTTTACATCCAATACTTCCAATCCAGTCTAATTATTTGGCTTTGAATGTATTTTTTATTGAGTCTGGTGTCTGGGCTGCCAACAGAGTCTACATCATGGTCCCCTGTCTTTGCCTCTGGACCTGACTGCTAAATATTTCATCCCATGTAAAATTGGCCAGCAGGGGACCTGAAAATCTGGTGCAGTACAAACACATACAGTACTTCCGTGGCTTTTCATTATCTCCTTATTGGCCTATCTGCAGTCAAGAACCATATCCATCTTCTATCTAACCTAGGTATCAGTCTCTTTAGCTAATCCACTCCCCCTACAAAGAGACTGGCCTTTCTGCCGCCTTTAAATATGAACATTACATCATTCAACTCGAGGAGAACAGAGGATTTGATCCTGATTCGATCACCCTCACTGCTATCCTCCAATCACAATGATTATGCAAATATTGGAACACTTTTTTTTCTACACAGAATACATCACTATTTTTTGTTTGTCCAGACGAAACCAGTCTGTCAAAAAATGCTAACTCACATCTAAAATCTCAAATGAAACACTGTGAATCCTATAATTCCAAAAGTATGCCGTTTGGGTCTTTGCGTCTCAAAGAAAATACAGATAAATTACACTATTTGACGCATCACATCAGCTTGTTGACAAATCAGGACCTGAATATGACTACACGTCACATAATAATATAAAAATATAAAATATTATATTTTTTATGTCACAGCAATTAACCGAGTGGCACAGAGGTCTAAGGCACTGCATCTCACTGCTCGATGCACTATAAACACCCTGGTTCGATTCCAGGTTGTATCACAACCGGCTGTGATTGGAAGTGGTGTACAATTGGCCGGTGTAGGCCATCATTGTAAATAACAATTGGTTTTTAAATGACATGCCTAGTTATATAAAGGTTAAATAAAAAAAATACTATGATGCTGGTAAAGTTTTGTCTCCTGCACCTGCCGCTGTCACACGACCCTAAGCTCTGGGACAGTGCTGGTCAGAAAAAAAGCGACCTAACTGATGGATGAAAACAATATTTGACCTAAAAATACCATTAAACCGACATAATCTGTTTCAGTAGCTATAGTTAGCTAGCTAACTATCTAGCTATATGTCATAATCTAAAATATCTTTAATTTATTAGAGAGTTTTCGTATTTGGTTGATGAAGGTCAGAACTACCTATGTGAAGCGAGACACAATAAGGATTAGCCAGAATAGTAGAATTTGCAGTTCACCTTCAAAATAAAGGTCTCTCATTGATAGTAATGCAATTGGCTACACCTAGTGGAATAATGCCACATTTGACCAAGATAATCCCAAATAAAATTGGAATGCTGTTAAATACATTCAACAAAATACAATAATTTGTTAACTTGACAAAAATCTTTTGAAATTACACTTTGGATGTATACAAATATTAGCATCGTAGCGCTTATAGCTGGACTCTGAAACCATTGCGAAATTAACCGTTGACACTGTACAGTGACATAATGCATAATGCCCACAATGCAATTCTGAAGTGTAATAATTCCTCAGTTTGATTTCAACATATTTTTGGGGGGTCAAATGAACAAATTATTTTAGTTGAATTTGTATAATATTGACTTTGGGATAGGGAGCAGCATTTTCACTTTTGGATGAATAGTGTGCCCAGAGTGAACTGCCTCCTACTCAGTCCCAGATGCTAATATATGCATATTATTATTATCAATGGATAGAAAACACTCTGAAGTTTCAAAAACAGTTTGAATGATGTCTGTGAGTATAACATAACTTATATGGCAGGCAGAAATCTGAGAAAAAATCCAAACAAGAAGTGGGAAATCTGTGGTTTGCAGTTTTTGAACTCACCACTATGGAATACACAGTGGGATATGGGTTATGTTGCACTTCCTACGGCTTCCACTAGATGTCAACCATCTTTAGAACTTTGTTTCAGGCTTCTAAATCAAATCAAATCAAATCACATCAAATTTTATTTGTCACATACACATGGTTAGCAGATGTTAATGCGAGTGTAGCAAATGCAGTACAGTACAGTACAGTACATATGAGACGAGTATGTAAACAAAGTTGCATAGTTAAAGTGGCTAGTGATACATGTATTACATAAGGATGCAGTCGATGATATAGAGTACAGTATATACGTATGCATATGAGATGAATATTGTAGGGTAAGTAACATTATATAAGGTAGCATTGTTTAAAGTGGCTAGTGATATATTTACATCATTTCCCATCAATTCCCATTATTAAAGTGGCTGGAGTTGAGTCAGTGTCAGTGTGTTGGCAGCAGCCACTCAATGTTAGTGGTTGCTGTTTAACAGTCTGATGGCCTTGAGATAGAAGCTGTTTTTCAGTCTCTCGGTCCCAGCTTTGATGCACCTGTACTGACCTCGCCTTCTGGATGATAGCGGGGTGAACAGGCAGTGGCTCGGGTGGTTGATGTCCTTGATGATCTTTATGGCCTTCCTGTAACATCGGGTGGTGTCGGTGTCATGGAGGGCAGGTAGTTTGCCCCCGGTGATGCGTTGTGCAGACCTCACTACCCTCTGGAGAGCCTTACGGTTGAGGACGGAGCAGTTGCCGTACCAGGTGGTGATACAGCCCGCCAGGATGCTCTCGATTGTGCATCTGTAGAAGTTTGTGAGTGCTTTTGGTGACAAGCCGAATTTCTTCAGCCTCCTGAGGTTGAAGAGGCGCTGCTGCGCCTTCTTCACGATGCTGTCTGTGTGAGTGGACCAATTCAGTTTGTCTGTGATGTGTATGCCGAGGAACTTAAAACTTACTACCCTCTCCACTGCTGTTCCATCGATGTGGATAGGGGGGTGTTCCCTCTGCTGTTTCCTGAAGTCCACAATCATCTCCTTAGTTTTGTTGACGTTGAGTGTGAGGTTATTGTCCTGACACCACACTCCGAGGGCCCTCACCTCCTCCTCCCTGTAGGCCGTCTCGTCGTTGTTGGTAATCAAGCCTACCACTGTTGTGTCGTCCGCAAACTTGATGATTGAGTTGGAGGCGTGCGTGGCCACGCAGTCGTGGGTGAACAGGGAGTACAGGAGAGGGCTCAGAACGCACCCTTGTGGGGCCCCAGTGTTGAGGATCAGCGGGGAGGAGATGTTGTTACCTACCCTCACCACCTGGGGGTGGCCCGTCAGGAAGTCCAGTACCCAGTTGCACAGGGCGGGGTCGAGACCCAGGGTCTCGAGCTTGATGACGAGCTTGGAGGGTACTATGGTGTTGAATGCCGAGCTGTAGTCGATGAACAGCATTCTCACATAGGTATTCCTCTTGTCCAGATGGGTTAGGGCAGTGTGCAGTGTGGTTGAGATTGCATCTTCTGTGGACCTATTTTGGGGGTAAGCAAATTGGAGTGGGTCTAGGGTGTCAGGTAGGGTGGAGGTGATATGGTCCTTGACTAGTCTCTCAAAGCACTTCATGATGACGGAAGTGAGTGCTACGGGGCGGTAGTCGTTTAGCTCAGTTACCTTAGCTTTCTTGGGAACAAGAACAATGGTGGCCCTCTTGAAGCATGTGGGAACAGCAGACTGGTATACGGATTGATTGAATATGTCCGTAAACACACCAGCCAGCTGGTCTGCGCATGCTCTGAGGGCGCGGCTGGGGATGCCGTCTGGGCCTGCAGCCTTGCGAGGGTTGACACGTTTAAATGTTTTACTCACCTCGGCTGCAGTAAAGGAGAGACCGCATGATTCCGTTGCAGGCCGTGTCAGTGGCACTGTATTGTCCTCAAAGCGGGCAAAAAAGTTATTTAGTCTGCCTGGGAGCAAGACATCCTGGTCCGTGACTGGGCTGGATTTCTTCCTGTAGTCCGTGATTGACTGTAGACCCTGCCACATGCCTCTTGTGTCTGAGCCATTGAATTGAGATTCTACTTTGTCTCTGTACTGACACTTAGCTTGTTTGATAGCCTTGCGGAGGGAATAGCTGCACTGTTTGTACTCGGTCATGTTTCCAGACACCTTGCCCTGATTAAAAGCAGTGGTTCGCGCTTTCTGTTTCTCGCGAAACCCGTTGGCTGCACCGCTTCAGATAGCGTCTCTCCAGTGAGCCATGTTTCCGTGAAGCACAGAACGTTACAGTCTCTGATGTCCCTCTGGAATGCTACCCTTGCTCGGATTTCATCAACCTTGTTGTCAAGAGACTGGACATTGGCAAGAAGAATGCTAGGGAGTGGTGAACGGTGTGCCCGTCTCCGGAGTCTGACCAGAAGACCGCCTCGTTTCCCTCTTTTTCGGAGTCGTTTTTTTGGGTCGCTGCATGCTATCCATTCCGTTGTCCTGTTTGTAAGGCAGAACACAGGATCCGCGTCGCGAAAAACATATTATTGGTCGTACTGATGGTGAGTTGACGCTGATCTTATATACAGTAGTTCTTCTCGACTGTATGTAATGAAACCTAAGATGACCTGGGGTACTAATGTAAGAAATAACACGTAAAAAAACAAAAAACTGCATAGTTTCCTAGGAACGCGAAGCGAGGCGGCCATCACTGTCGGCGCCGGAAGTGGGTCTCACCTTGTCTCACCTTGTCTCACCTTGTTCACCTTGTTCTACTGTGTTCTACTGTTTTCTCACCTTGTTCTACTGTGATGGGGGGCCGGATGGAAGCTGTTTGAGGTCTGCCTGCAGCCTCGTTCTCTGTCACGCAATTTCACTTGAGAGGTAGCTCTCATTCCATTGCTTTTCTACAGACATTGGATTTGTTTACCAAACGCCCTAACAAAAGAAGCTATTGGACATAAATGATGGACATTATTTTGAATGGAAAATAGGAAAATCTCTGCGAGCCGTAAATTAAGGCCAGTACCACTGCTGTACTGTAAACACATCATTACCAGTGTGTATGTTTGTTTACAGACTTTTGTTCTACAGCATGGACAGGCTACTACTGATCGTAGTGGTTAGCACGTGGCTTGCAAATTCACTGTGCACAACATTCTATACTGAGCCAAAATAGAAACGCAACATGTAAAGTGTTGGTGCCATGTTTCATGAGCTTAAATTGAAGTTCCCACAACAACAAAAAATATATATAATTAAATATGTACAATGTACAAAATTGTATTTTTTTCACAAATTTGTTTCCATCCCTCTTAGTGAACATTTCACCTTTGTCAAGATAATCCATCCACCTGACAGTTGTGGCATATCAAGAAGCTGATAAAACAGCATGATTATTACACAGGTACATCTGATGCCAGGACAGTAAAAGGCCACTCTAAAATGTGCAATTTTATCACACAACACAATGCCACAGATGTCTGGAGTTTTGACAGTCCAGAAAACTGTTGGACTCCAGATATGCCAGCAGCTGGCTACTGGGTTCAGGGTGTTTCTCTGACTTGTCCAGTCTAACAATCATTAACAAATATTAATAGGCTGCCTAAAGGGGTTGAAAGCAACACCTTTTGGTTGTTGAACAGTTGTGTCTAGTAAGGCAACATCAAAATTATATATTTTTAAGATCTAAGGATTATGTCAAAGAAGTTTAACAAGATGAACTACATACTTCAAACTCCTTTTTCAATGAGTGGTTAAAGGCACTGCTTGCGCTAAACCTTGACATGAGACTGTTACTGACAAGACTCAAGACTTTCCGCTCATTAGAAATCCTGATTGTATAAACAGCAGAAAAATCATCAGGGAATAACTGAGTTAATGTAATTAGTTACATGTAATCTGGTTACAAAAAACAAAATCAGTTATGAGTCACAGAGTTCAAGTAACAGACATCTTAACATCAACTGTTCAGAGGAGACTGCGAGAATCAGGCCTTAAGGGTTGAATTGCTGCATAGAAACCACTACAAAAGGAAACCAATGAGAAGAAGAGACTTGCTTGGGCCAAGAAACACAAGCGTTTTTAATTTATTTTACTAGGCAATTCAGTTAAGAACAAATTCTTATTTTCAATGACAGCCTAGGAACAGTGGGTTAACTGTCTGTTCAGGGGCGGAACAACAGATTTATAAGTTGTCAGGTCGGGGATTTGAACTTGCAAACTTTCAGTTACTAGTCCAACACTCTAACCACTAGGCTACCCTGGAACTGGTGGAAATCTGTCCTTTGGTCTGATGAGTACAAATTTGAGCTTTTTAGTTGGATGCCATGGAAGGAGAGTTGTATGCCATTGAAGCTTGTTTGGAGTTGAGTTAACATAGTGTCCAAAGAAGGGCCAGAAGTGTACAGATTGGTATCGTCTGCGTCGAGGTGGATCAGAGAATTCTCCAGCAGCAAGAGCGACATCATTGATGAAAAATCAGAAGCTTTCTGTCCAAAAATGATGCAGAAAAATTAATCCAGGCTTTTGTCACTTCTAGGCTAGACTACTGCAATGCTCTACTTTCCGGCTACCCGGATAAAGCACTAAATAAACTTCAGTTAGTGCTAAATACGGCTGCTAGAATCCTGACTAGAACCAAAAAATTTGATCATATTACTCCAGTGCTAGCCTCCCTACACTGGCTTCCTATCAAAGCAAGGGCTGATTTCAAGGTTTTACTGCTAACCTACAAAGCATTACATGGGCTTGCTCCTACCTATCTCTCTGATTTGGTCCTGCCGTACATACCTACACGTACGCTACGGTCACAAGACGCAGGCCTCCTAATTGTCCCTAGAATTTCTAAGCAAACAGCTGGAGGCAGGGCTTTCTCCTATAGAGCTCCATTTTTATGGAACGGTCTGCCTACCCATGTCAGAGACGCAAACTCGGTCTCAACCTTTAAGTCTTTACTGAAGACTCATCTCTTCAGTGGGTCATATGATTGAGTGTAGTCTGGCCCAGGAGTGGGAAGGTGAACGGAAAGGCTCTGGAGCAACGAACCACCCTTGCTGTCTCTGCCTAGCCGGTTCCCCTCTTTCCACTGGGATTCTCTGCCTCTAACCCTATTACAGGGGCTGAGTCACTGGCTTACTGGGGCTCTCTCATGCCGTCCCTGGAAGGAGTGCGTCACCTGAGTGGGTTGATTCACTGATGTGGTCATCCTGTCTGGGTTGGCGCCCCCCTTGGATTGCGCCATGGCGGAGATCTTTGCGGGCTATACTCAGCTTTGTCTCAGGATGGTAAGTTGGTGGTTGAAGATATCCCTCTAGTGGTGTGGGGCTGTGCTTTGTCAAAGTGGGTGGGGTTATATCCTTCCTGTTTGGCCCTGTCCGGGGGTGCCCTCAGGTGGGGCCACAGTGTCTCCTGACCCCTCCTGTCTCAGCCTCCAGGATTTATGCTGCAGTAGTTTATGTGTCGGGGGGCTGGGGTCAGTTTGTTATATCTGGAGTACTTCTCCTGTCCAATTCGATGTCCTGTGTGAATCTAAGTGTGCGTTCTCTAATTATTATTCGACCATGCTGGTCATTTATGAACATTTGAACATCTTGGCCATGTTCTGTTATAATCTCCACCCGGCACAGCCGGAAGAGGACTGGCCACCCCACACATGCTCTCTCTAATTCTCTTTCTTTCTCTCTCTCGGAGGACCTGAGCCCTAGGACCATGCCCCAGGACTACCTGACATGATGACTCCTTGCTGTCCCCAGTCCACCTGGCCGTGCTGCTGCTCCAGTTTCAACTGTTCTGCCTTTTTATTATTCGACCATGCTGGTCATTTATGAACATTTGAACATCTTGGCCATGTTCTGTTATAATCTCTACCCGGCACAGCCAGAAGAGGACTGGCCACCCCACATAGCCTGGTTCCTCTCTAGGTTTCTTCCTAGGTTTTGGCCTTTCTAGGGAGTTTTTCCTAACCACCGTGCTTCTACACCTGCATTGCTTGCTGTTTGGGGTTTTAGGCTGGGTTTCTGTACAGCACTTTGAGATATCAGCTGATGTACGAAGGGCTATATAAGTAAATTCGATTTGATTTGATTTGATTTGATGTACACAGAGAAAAGAGTTGGTCTGAGAATTGAACCCTGTGGCACCCCCATAGAGACTGTCAGCGTTCCGGCCAACCGGCCCTCCTATTTGACACACTGAACTCCATCTGAGAAGTAGTTGGTGAACCAGGCGAGGCAGTCATTTGAGATACCATGGCTGTTGAGTCTGTCGATAAGAATGTGGTTATTGACAGAGTCGAAAGCCTTGGCTAGGTCGATGAATACGGCTGCACGGTATTGTCATTTATCGATGGCGGTTATGATATCGTTTAGGACCTTGAGCGTGGCTGAGGTGCACCCATGACAAGCTTGGAAACCAGATTGCATAGCTGAGAACGTACGGTGGGATTCGAAATGGTCGGTAATCTGTTTGTTAACTTGGCTTTTGAAGACCTTAGAAAGACAGGGTAGGATAGACATAGGTCTGTAACAGTTTGGGTCTAGAGTGTCCCCCCCCTTTGAAGAGGGGGATGACCGCAGCTGCTTTCCAATCTTTGGGGGATCTCACACGATACGAAAGAGAGGTTGAACAGGCTAGTAATAGGGGTTGCAACAACTGCAATGGATAATTTTAGAAAGAGAGGGCCCAGATTGTCTATCCCAACTGATTTTTAGGGGTCCAGATTTTGAAAATCTTTCTGAACATCAGCTATATGGATTTGGGTGAAGGAGAAATGGGGAGGCTTGGGCGAGTAGCTGTGCAGGGCTGTTGACCGGGATAGGGGTAGCCAGGTGGAAAGTAGGAGGCTTGGACAAGTAGCAGTGGGGGGGGGGGGGGGTGCATGGCTGTTGACCGGGATAGGGGTAGCGTATGTATGTAAACTTCCGACTTCAATTGTATTTTTCTCTCATCTGGGCGAAGCAAAGCTGGTGAGATGAGCAGATACATTTACAGAAAATAGACTGTTTGTGCATTGTTACAGTATGTCTAGAATGGTGACATGTATAATTAAAAAGTGTCTTTTTAGTGTTGATACGTTTAGCTGGCAGTGGCAGTGTACATTTTTGAAAACAATAACTTTATTTTAACCTTTGTTATTTCTAGCACAACATATAGCCTCGGTAGGTTACTGCTGGGAAACTCAAGGCCTACATATCAAACATAACAAATACAACTGTCTATTATGGAATTTCATTACAATTCATTCGGAATTTGCTACAAGGTGTATGTGAATTGCCTCTCTTTACTCTTGCATGCAAACCTGTTGACTGTTGTGTGGTTTTGGCTTTAGGCTTACATTTAAAAAATGACAAAGAAAAAAAACGTCAATGTAGCCTAGAGATATAAGTTGCACAAGATTGATACATTTCTGGAATTTTGTTATGCCTATTGTATTCTCTCTATTCAACGCCCCCGCCCCCCGCCCGCCACCCACCAGCCCTTTCATCCACACAATATTTCATGACCCTAACTAAACCTGCGCCGCAAATATAATCTGTGGGTTATGAGTCAACCATTAGCACGTCGCTAATGTGAACCACAACTACATTATACCTTGTGACAAAGGGATGTGAACCACAACTACATTATACCTTGTTTCAAAGGGATGTGAATTAAAGGGAGGATAGCCAAAAGCCTGTATGTGAGTAGAGAACAGGACAGCTCAGCATAAGCCCAGTAATGCCCATTAAATTCTTTCTTTAATTTTAATTTTTAATTTGTACCTTTATTTAACCAGGCAAGTCAGTTAAGAACACATTCTTATTTTCAATGACGGCCTAGGAACAGTGGGTTAACTGCCTGTTCAGGGAACGACAGATTTGTACCTTGTCAGCTCGGGGGTTTGAACTCGCAACCTTCCGGTTACTAGTCTAACGCTCTAACCACTAGGCTACCCTGCCGCCCTTGCCACTCCACTGGCCAGATGGATAAAAAGCGCCAATCTGCTGCATTGTGGATGAGAGGGAACAGAGGTTACCCCGGTATGGTTGTCCTTGTGACAGACTGGGCTTCTACAAAGTATCATCCAGGGTCGGAAACAGTGGTTATTACTATGATGGATCGTCCAGGATGAGGATCACTGATTATTACTATGAACTATCGTCCAGGATGAGGATCACTGATTATTACTATGAACTATCATCCAGGATGAGGATCACTGATTATTACTATGAACTATCATCCAGGATGAGGATCACTGGTAATTACTATGAACTATCATCCAGGATGAGGATCACTGGTTATTACTATGAACTATCATCCAGGATGAGGATCACTGGTTATTACTATGAACTATCATCCAGGATGAGGATCACTGATTATTACTATGAACTATCATCCAGGATGAGGATCACTGATTATTACTATGAACTATCATCCAGGATGAGGATCACTGATTATTACTATGATGGATCGTCCAGGATGAGGATCACTGGTTATTACAATGAACTATCATCCAGGATGAGGATCACTGATTATTACTATGAACTATCATCCAGGATGAGGATCACTGGTTATTACTATGAACTATCATCCAGGATGAGGATCACTGGTTATTACTATGAACTATCATCCAGGATGAGGATCACTGATTATTACTATGAACTATCATCCAGGATGAGGATCACTGATTATTACTATGAACTATCATCCAGGATGAGGATCACTGATTATTACTATGATGGATCGTCCAGGATGAGGATCACTGGTTATTACTATGAACTATCATCCAGGATGAGGATCACTGATTATTACTATGAACTATCATCCAGGATGAGGATCACTGATTATTACTATGAACTATCATCCAGGATGAGGATCACTGATACATTTTTTTTATCCCATAGTAGCATAGTGAATACATGGTTTCCACAGTACAAATACTACTGGAATATTACTGTAATATCTTCTCAGATTGTAGCTTTTGATGACCTTCTATATTGACCTTCTATATTGTTGGATGTCTTTTTATAACCCTCGACACACTACCCTGGTGTACCTCAACGTGGAGGAGGGAGGCAATGTGTCTCCTCCTGTATTCTGCATTATGGCCCAGCAGCAGTCAATACCACAGTACAGCTCTGACCTTTCAACTGTGGTCTAATTACATTCATGTCCCGGGGTAGGCTGACAGCAAAATAAGCCTTCTTCTTTTATGAACTCACCACTGGGGCATTGTCATAGCCGCCTGTCACCTGGGATCTTGGCTGGCCTTGTTGATCCCCTCCCACCGTTTCCCCAGTAGGAGAATGGACCAGGCCCAGTTTCCAGTTGAGCAATGCCATGGTTCCCTCTATTCAGGCATCTGGGGTCCATTCAGACGTCAGCCATCTTGGCTCAAATTGAGGAACCCCTTCCGTGGCTGTGCTCTTGAGGGGGAAAGACAGCGACTGGAGCTGGTGTTCAGCAGCCAGCCCGTGTCAGGGCCCGTCAGCTCCGAACGGGTATCTTAAAAGACGGCCGCACTCTTTCAATAACAGCAGGAGGAGCATGCTGGGACTGTGGCCAGCCAAAGGCTTCCTGTTCCCAAGATGCCTCACAGCTCTCAATCTCTATGGCAATTTAATTTAAAGGGGCCTTATGTGATGGATATGTTGGACGGTGATAAAGGAGAAGATAGGAGGAGTTCAGGAATACACACTTACAGGAATTAAAGGTCCAGTGTAGTCAAAAAAAATACATTTCCCTGTGTTTTAAATATATCTCTACACTATGAGGTTGGATTAATACTGTGAAATTGGGAAAATACGACAATGCCATTTTAGTGTGAGAACTGCACTAAAACACTACCTGCAATTTCTGCCTGTTTTGGTTGGATGGAGTTTTGGCCTGGCTGGTGACATTAGCAGGTGGTAAATTAGACCATTCAGACCAATCAGAGCGATCCAAACATTTTTGCCATTAAAACATCTAGTTTTCAGTTTTCCCCTACCAACTCAGACCACTCCCATTCATTTCTAGCAAACTTATTGTTTGGGAAATGTATCTTTGCTTAAGAAGTTATTTTTGTTTATTTTTTACCATTTTAATTGAATCATTCACAATAAGTTACTTTATTGTTACCCAGAAATGATTTGATATTGATATAGAAATGACTGTATTGGATGTTGAATTTCCTTGGAACTGTGATGTTAAACTGACAATGAATATGTATTAAGGCTTTTAAAGAACATCCTGTACCTGATAGGAAAGTAATAGCATATCACTGCAGCATTGTATAGCATGTAGCATCATTATTATAGTTGCAGCAATGTGATACACATGCCCAACCTCATTAGCTGGTGATATACAAGCCCAACCTCATTAGCTGGTGATATACAAGCCCAACCTCATTAGCTGGTGATATACAAGCCCAACCTCATTAGCTGGTGATATACAAGCCCAACCTCATTAGCTGGTGATATACAAGCCCAACCTCATTAGCTGGTGATATACAAGCCCAACCTCATTAGCTGGTGATATACAAGCCCAACCTCATTAGCTGGTGATATACAAGCCCAACCTCATTAGCTGGTGATATACAAGCCCAACCTCATTAGCTGGTGATATACAAGCCCAACCTCATTAGCTGGTGATATACAAGCCCAACCTCATTAGCTGGTGATATACAAGCCCAGACTCATTAGCTGGTAATATACAAGCCCAATCTCATTAGCTGGTGATATACAAGCCCATCCTCATTAGCTGGTGATATACAAGCCCAACTTCATTAGCTGGTGATATACAAGCCCAGACTCAATAGCTGGTAATATACATGCCCAACCTCATTAGCTGGTGATATACAAGCCCAGACTCAATAGCTGGTAATATACAAGCCCAACCTCATTAGCTGGTGATATACAAGCCCAACCTCATTTTTGGTATATCAAGCTATTAGCTAGTGTTCTCAGCATAAACAACGCTCTTAAACAATATACACAACTGCAATGTACTCACTATCCATACCACTGCTCTGTACAGATTTTATGTGAAAAATACAATCAAGGCAACCAATGTTCATCCCCCTGATCTCAGTTGGCTTTTTACAATAACACATCATCCATCAATAATCCTTAATGACAAGTCAACTGTGATTGTAAAAGGCAATCTCTGGCCAAGACATTTTAGATCCTCCCTCTTCATTGAAATGCTGGTGGCAGTCCGATCTCAATGTGTTTTTGTGTTCGGTGAGCTATGTGATTCGTGAAACCCGGCGGGATGGGTCTGTGCCATAGTGTCACAGAGCCAGTTTGGAGACAGTTAACTATGAAAGGTCAAATGGTGAAAATGGAGTGGAACATTTCTTACAATTTCATGAAATGATTTAAATTGGATTTTGGCTGGGCTTGTGTCTGTTCTAGATATCCCACAAGGTGTCGTGAAGAGTTTGAGAAAAGAAGAGGGGATAGAGGAGAGGAGAGAGGACAAAAGGGGAGCAAGTGGGGAGGAGGGAAGGATACAACATGGAAAGGCAAGTCAGTTAAGAATTAAGAACGAATGCTTATTTACAATGATGTCCTACCCCGGCCAAACCCTAACCCGGACATCACTGGGCCAATTGTGTGCCGCCCTATGGGACTCCCAATCACGGCCTGTTGGGATACAGCCTGGAATCAAACCAGGGTCTGTAGTGACACCTCTAGCACTGAGATGCCGTGCCTTCAACCGTAGTGCCACTTTGGAGCCCCAGTGTGAAGAAGGAAGGGGAATGTTTAAATAAACTAATAAAAAAGTATTCAACCTCTATTTAACGAGGCAAGTCAGTTAAGAACAAATGTTTATTTACAATGACAGCCTAGGAACAGTGAGATAGCTGCCTTGTTCAAGGGCAGAAAGACAGATTTTTTTTATCTTGCCAGCTCAGGGATTGCAATCTTGCAACCTTTCGGTTCCTGGCCAAACATTCTAACCACTAGGCTACCCTGCCGCCCCAAAAGTGAAGGGTAGAAGAGGCAAGTGGAAGAAAAATAGGACAAGGTTAATGCATCACTGAGAGAAGGAATTATACAATGAGTAAAGTGGTCATGCTGTTTGTACGTGGCTTCTATGAAAGTGAACTGTGTTTGCGGTGATCAGGGGTGTATTCATTCTGCCGATTCTATTGAAAAACATTTGTTAAAAACGGGGGATAAACCCCCACTAAAACTGGGGATAAACATTCTTGAATTTGTCAGATAAACATTTTCTTTTGCAACTGTTGGACACATGATTACACCCTAAATCAACTAAATGCTGGCAAGGCAAGGTGTTATTGAACATCACTGTCTGTCACCTTGATTACTCAAATTTCTCCTGACCTGTGTTCACCTACGTTGTAAAGTTTCATTCGTAGGCGAGATTGTAGCAACCACGTGATGGGTACAGAGAAATTCAAGAATCATTTAGTAGCAAAAATGCGTCGATGTTACATTGAACTGGGTGAATGGAATACGAATGACTGTCATCCAATATTCTGTAATAGAAATAAGGCCAAGTTCAACTTAGACGGTGGATGCCGCCATAGAGACCCTATGGTTCTGTGTGATGGATGTGATGGATGAGTTTGTTAAAGGAGTGCTGACTCTCTTGATCGAATGATGGAGGACATGAGAGAGATTTCAGTTGAAATCATGGATATAATAACAATAATGATAATAATAATATGTTAGGTGCTATTCTTTGTCCTATGTAAAATGTCTGAATTAAAAATTCTGTTTTTTCCCAGTTTTTTGCACATCCCAATCCCTGAGGGACCCGTCAGAGACCTGTCAGAGAGTGGGTTCAAGACAAGGGTCTGACATCATCAACTCCCTGAGAGACCCGTCAGAGACCCGTCAGAGAGTGGGTTCAAGACAAGGGTCTGACATCATCAACTCCCTGAGAGACCCGTCAGAGACCCGTCAGAGAGTGGGTTCAAGACAAGGGTCTGACATCATCAACTCCCTGAGGGACCCGTCAGAGACCCGTCAGAGAGTGGGTTCAAGCCAAGGGTCTGACATCATCAACTCCCTGAGGGACCCGTCAGAGACCCGTCAGAGAGTGGGTTCAAGCCAAGGGTCTGACATCATCAACTCCCTGAGAGACCCGTAAGAGACCCTTCAGAGAGTGGGTTCAAGACAAGGGTCTGACATCATCAACTCCCTGAGAGACCCGTCAGAGAGTGGGTTCAAGACAAGGGTCTGACATCATCAACTCCCTGAGAGACCCGTCAGAGACCCGTCAGAGAGTGGGTTCAAGACAAGGGTCTGACATCATCAACTCCCTGAGAGACCCGTCAGAGAGTGGGTTCAAGACAAGGGTCTGACATCATCAACTCCCTGAGAGACCCGTCAGAGACCCGTCAGAGAGTGGGTTCAAGACAAGGGTCTGACATCATCAACTCCCTGAGAGACCCGTCAGAGACCCTTCAGAGAGTGGGTTCAAGCCAAGGGTCTGACATCATCAACTCCCTGAGAGACCCGTCAGAGACCCTTCAGAGAGTGGGTTCAAGACAAGGGTCTGACATCATCAACTCCCTGAGAGACCCGTCAGAGAGTGGGTTCAAGACAAGGGTCTGACATCATCAACTCCCTGAGAGACCCGTCAGAGACCCGTCAGAGAGTGGGTTCAAGACAAGGGTCTGACATCATCAACTCCCTGAGAGACCCGTCAGAGAGTGGGTTCAAGACAAGGGTCTGACATCATCAACTCCCTGAGAGACCCGTCAGAGACCCGTCAGAGAGTGGGTTCAAGACAAGGGTCTGACATCATCAACTCCCTGAGAGACCCGTCAGAGACCCGTCAGAGAGTGGGTTCAAGACAAGGGTCTGACATCATCAACTCCCTGAGAGACCCGTCAGAGAGTGGGTTCAAGACAAGGGTCTGACATCATCAACTCCCTGAGAGACCCGTCAGAGACCCGTCAGAGAGTGGGTTCAAGACAAGGGTCTGACATCATCAACTCCCTGAGAGACCCATCAGAGAGTGGGTTCAAGACAAGGGTCTGACATCATCAACTCCCTGAGAGACCCGTCAGAGACCCGTCAGAGAGTGGGTTCAAGACAAGGGTCTGACATCATCAACTCCCTGAGACCCGTCAGAGACCCGTCAGAGAGTGGGTTCAAGCCAAGGGTCTGACATTATCAACTCCCTGAGAGACCCGTCAGAGACCCGTCAGAGAGTGGGTTCAAGCCAAGGGTCTGACATCATCAACTCCCTGAGAGACCCGTCAGAGACCCGTCAGAGAGTGGGTTCAAGCCAAGGGTCTGACATCATCAACTCCCTGAGAGACCCGTCAGAGACCCGTCAGAGAGTGGGTTCAAGACAAGGGTCTGACATCATCAACTCCCTGAGACCCGTCAGAGACCCGTCAGAGAGTGGGTTCAAGACAAGGGTCTGACATCATCAACTCCCTGAGAGACCCGTCAGAGACCCGTCAGAGAGTGGGTTCAAGACAAGGGTCTGACATCATCAACTCCCTGAGAGACCCATCAGAGACCCGTCAGAGAGTGGGTTCAAGACAAGGGTCTGACATCATCAACTCCCTGAGAGACCCGTCAGAGACCCGTCAGAGAGTGGGTTCAAGACAAGGGTCTGACATCATCAACTCCCTGAGAGACCCGTCAGAGACCCGTCAGAGAGTGGGTTCAAGACAAGGGTCTGACATCATCAACTCCCTGAGAGACCCATCAGAGACGCGTCAGAGAGTGGGTTCAAGACAAGGGTCTGACATCATCAACTCCCTGAGAGACCCGTCAGAGACCCGTCAGAGAGTGGGTTCAAGCCAAGGGTCTGACATCATCAACTCCCTGAGAGACCCGTCAGAGACACGTCAGAGAGTGGGTTCAAGACAAGGGTCTGACATCATCAACTCCCTGAGACCCGTCAGAGACCCGTCAGAGAGTGGGTTCAAGACAAGGGTCTGACATCATCAACTCCCTGAGACCCGTCAGAGACCCGTCAGAGACCCGTCAGAGAGTGGGTTCAAGACAAGGGTCTGACATCATCAACTCCCTGAGAGACCCATCAGAGACCCGTCAGAGAGTGGGTTCAAGACAAGGGTCTGACATTATCAACAGCGACCCCTTGAGATGACAGCTTTTCATGATTTGTACCAGCATATTTTGTCCTACAGTATGTTGAAAGCACAGCTAAATATCATAGGAATTAATTACTGCAAATACAATTTGTGTGTGCGTGTGTATCTGTGTCTGTGTTTGTGTGTGTGTGTGTGTGTGTGTGTGTGTGTGTGTGTGTGTGTGTGTGTGTGTGTGTGTGTGTGAGAGAGAGAGAGCAAGATGGTGCATGCCCGCATTTTTCGGTATGTGTGTTTGTGTGTTTCCTTAGTGTCTACATACACACACACACACACGCGCACACACACACACACACACACACGCACACACACACACACACACACACACACACACACACACACACACACACACACACACACACACACACACACACACACACACACACACACCTCTGTGTGTGCGTGTTAAAATCAGCCTTAGTTAAGGCAGAGAAAGCCTGTTAATTAAAACCTTTATGAAAACACAATGAATATTAATAGAGAAGCCCTTTCAAGCTGTTATTTGATTATTCTCCCCGGCACTTCCTGTATATTGCTCTTTTTCATTACCAATCTGTTTCACATGGGGGAATCTCATGTTACTAGGGAGAATTTAAAAAAAAAGATTGGTGGCTAATTAGTCTAAGGCTATTTAATGATTGTAAATTACAGCTTCGTATGAAAACAGCTCGGTGAACACAAATTAGAAAATCAAGATACCTTTTACGTTGGTTTTTCTACGGAAGTCATATTGTGTTTTAGTCTTGATCAAGGATCTGTAAAACGTTTCTAAAACAAAGGCTGGGACAGGGACTCTACATAGCTTCATAATGGTAGTGGTGTCAGGGTGAGAGCACACTAATACACAATCTACGATAACACCCTTCAGGGCTATAGTATCTCAATGTATGGTACTATCCTTCAGGGCTATAGTAACTCAATATATGGTACTGTCCTTCAGGGCTATAGTAACTCAATGTATGGTACTACCCTTCAGGGCTATAGTATCTCAATGTATGGTACTGTCCTTCAGGGCTATAGTATCTCAATGCATGGTACTATCCTTCAGGGCTATAGTAACTCAATATATGGTACTGTCCTTCAGGGCTATAGTAACTCAATGTATGGTACTACCCTTCAGGGCTATAGTATCTCAATGTATGGTACTGTCCTTCAGGGCTATAGTATCTCAATGCATGGTACTGTCCTTCAGGGCTATAGTATCTCAATGCATGGTACTATCCTTCAGGGCTATAGTAACTCAATGTATGGTACTATCCTTCAGGGCTATAGTATCTCAATGTATGGTACTATCCTTCAGGGCTATAGTATCTCAATGTATGGTACTGTCCTTCAGGGCTATAGTATCTCAATGCATGGTACTATCCTTCAGGGCTATAGTAACTCAATATATGGTACTACCCTTCATGGCTATAGTATCTCAATGTATGGTACTACCCTTCAGGGCTATAGTAACTCAATGTATGGTACTATCCTTCAGGGCTATAGTATCTCAATGTATGGTACTATCCTTCAGGGCTATAGTATCTCAATGTATGGTACTACCCTTCAGGGCTATAGTAACTCAATGTATGGTACTATCCTTCAGGGCTATAGTATCTCAATGTATGGTACTATCCTTCAGGGCTATAGTATCTCAATGCATGGTACTATTCTTCAGGGCTATAGTATCTCAATGTATGGTACTATCCTTCAGGGCTATAGTATCTCAATGTATGGTACTATCCTTCAGGGCTATAGTATCTCAATGTATGGTACTATCCTTCAGGGCTATAGTATCTCAATGTATGGTACTATCCTTCAGGGCTATAGTATCTCAATCTACGATAATACCCTTCGGGGCTATAGTAACTCAATGTATGGTACTATCCTTCAGGGCTATAGTATCTCAATGCATGGTACTATCCTTCAGGGCTATAGTATCTCAATGTATGGTACTATCCTTCAGGGCTATAGTATCTCAATGTATGGTACTATCCTTCATGGCTATAGTATCTCAATGCATGGTACTATCCTTCATGGCTATAGTAACTCAATGTATGGTACTACCCTTCATGGCTATAGTATCTCAATGTATGGTACTATCCTTCATGGCTATAGTAACTCAATGTATGGTACTACCCTTCATGGCTATAGTATCTCAATGTATGGTACTATCCTTCATGGCTATAGTAACTCAATGTATGGTACTACCCTTCATGGCTATAGTATCTCAATGTATGGTACTACCCTTCATGGCTATAGTATCTCAATGTATGGTACTATCCTTCATGGCTATAGTAACTCAATGTATGGTACTACCCTTCATGGCTATAGTATCTCAATGCATGGTACTATCCTTCATGGCTATAGTAACTCAATGTATGGTACTACCCTTCATGGCTATAGTATCTCAATGTATGGTACTATCCTTCATGGCTATAGTATCTCAATGTATGGTACTATCCTTCATGGCTATAGTAACTCAATGTATTGTACTATCCTTCAGGGCTATAGTATCTCAATGTATGGTACTATCCTTCAGGGCTATAGTAACTCAATGTATGGTACTATCCTTCATGGCTATAGTATCTCAATGTATTGTACTATCCTTCATGGCTATAGTAACTCAATGTATGGTACTACCCTTCATGGCTATAGTAACTCAATGTATGGTACTACCCTTCATGGCTATAGTATCTCAATGTATGGTACTACCCTTCATGGCTATAGTAACTCAATGTATGGTACTACCCTTCATGGCTATAGTAACTCAATGTATTGTACTATCCTTCATGGCTATAGTAACTCAATGTATGGTACTACCCTTCATGGCTATAGTAACTCAATGTATGGTACTACCCTTCATGGCTATAGTATCTCAATGTATGGTACTACCCTTCAGGGCTATAGTATCTCAATGTATGGTACTATCCTTCAGGGCTATAGTATCTCAATGTATTGTACTATCCTTCATGGCTATAGTAACTCAATGTATGGTACTACCCTTCATGGCTATAGTAACTCAATGTATGGTACTACCCTTCATGGCTATAGTATCTCAATGTATGGTACTACCCTTCATGGCTATAGTAACTCAATGTATGGTACTACCCTTCATGGCTATAGTATCTCAATGTATTGTACTATCCTTCATGGCTATAGTAACTCAATGTATGGTACTACCCTTCATGGCTATAGTAACTCAATGTATGGTACTACCCTTCATGGCTATAGTATCTCAATGTATGGTACTACCCTTCAGGGCTATAGTATCTCAATGTATGGTACTATCCTTCAGGGCTATAGTAACTCAATGTATGGTACTACCCTTCAGGGCTATAGTAACTCAATGTATGGTACTACCCTTCAGGGCTATAGTATCTCAATGTATGGTACTATCCTTCAGGGCTATAGTATCTCAATCTACGATAATACCCTTCATGGCTATAGTATCTCAATGTATGGTACTATCCTTCATGGCTATAGTAACTCAATGTATGATACTACCCTTCATGGCTATAGTATCTCAATGTATGGTACTATCCTTCAGGGCTATAGTATCTCAATCTACGATAATACCCTTCATGGCTATAGTATCTCAATGTATGGTACTATCCTTCAGGGCTATAGTATCTCAATGTATGGTACTGTCCATAAGGGCTATAGTATCTCAATGTATGGTACTACCCTTCATGGCTATAGTATCTCAATGTATGGTACTATCCTTCAGGGCTATAGTATCTCAATGTATGGTACTGTCCATAAGGGCTATAGTATCTCAATGTATGGTACTACCCTTCATGGCTATAGTATCTCAATGTATGGTACTACCCTTCATGGCTATAGTATCTCAATGTTTGGTACTACCCTTCATGGCTATAGTATCTCAATGTATGGTACTACCCTTCATGGCTATAGTATCTCAATGTATGGTACTACCCTTCATGGCTATAGTATCTCAATGTCTGGTACTACCCTTCATGGCTATAGTATCTCAATGTTTGGTACTACCCTTCATGGCTATAGTATCTCAATGTATGGTACTATCCTTCAGGGCTATAGTATCTCAATGTATGGTACTACCCTTCATGGCTATAGTAACTCAATGTATGGTACTACCCTTCATGGCTATAGTATCTCAATGTATGGTACTACCCTTCATGGCTATAGTATCTCAATGTATGGTACTACCCTTCAGGGCTATAGTATCTCAATGTATGGTACTACCCTTCATGGCTATAGTATCTCAATGTATGGTACTACCCTTCATGGCTATAGTATCTCAATGTATGGTACTATCCTTCATGGCTATAGTATCTCAATGTATTGTACTACCCTTCATGGCTATAGTATCTCAATGTATTGTACTACCCTTCATGGCTATAGTATCTCAATGTATGGTACTATCCTTCAGGGCTATAGTATCTCAATGTATGGTACTACCCTTCATGGCTATAGTATCTCAATGTATTGTACTACCCTTCATGGCTATAGTATCTCAATGTATTGTACTACCCTTCATGGCTATAGTATCTCAATGTATGGTACTATCCTTCAGGGCTATAGTATCTCAATGTATGGTACTATCCTTCATGGCTATAGTATCTCAATGTATTGTACTACCCTTCATGGCTATAGTATCTCAATGTATGGTACTATCCTTCAGGGCTATAGTATCTCAATGTATGGTACTACCCTTCATGGCTATAGTATCTCAATGTATGGTACTACCCTTCAGGGCTATAGTAACTCAATGTATAGTACTATCCTTCATGGCTATAGTATCTCAATGTATGGTACTACCCTTCATGGCTATAGTATCTCAATGTATGGTACTACCCTTCAGGGCTATAGTAACTCAATGTATGGTACTATCCTTCATGGCTATAGTATCTCAATGTATGGTACTATCCTTCATGGCTATAGTAACTCAATGTATGGTACTATCCTTCATGGCTATAGTATCTCAATGTATGGTACTACCCTTCATGGCTATAGTATCTCAATGTATGGTACTATCCTTCATGGCTATAGTATCTCAATGTATGGTACTATCCTTCAGGGCTATAGTATCTCAATGTATGGTACTACCCTTCAGGGCTATAGTATCTCAATGTATGGTACTACCCTTCGGGGTTATAGTATCTCAATGTATGGTACTATCCTTCAGGGCTATAGTATCTCAATGTATGGTACTACCCTTCATGGATATAGTATCTCAATGTATGGTACTATCCTTCAGGGCTATAGTATCTCAATGTATGGTACTACCCTTCAGGGCTATAGTATCTCAATGCATGGTACTACCCTTCAGGGCTATAGTATCTCAATGTATGGTACTACCCTTCATGGCTATAGTATCTCAATGTATGGTACTACCCTTCATGGCTATAGTATCTCAATGTATGGTACTATCCTTCATGGCTATAGTATCTCAATGTATTGTACTACCCTTCATGGCTATAGTATCTCAATGTATTGTACTACCCTTCATGGCTATAGTATCTCAATGTATGGTACTATCCTTCAGGGCTATAGTAACTCAATGTATGGTACTACCCTTCATGGCTATAGTATCTCAATGTATGGTACTACCCTTCAGGGCTATAGTAACTCAATGTATAGTACTATCCTTCATGGCTATAGTATCTCAATGTATGGTACTACCCTTCATGGCTATAGTATCTCAATGTATGGTACTACCCTTCAGGGCTATAGTAACTCAATGTATGGTACTATCCTTCATGGCTATAGTATCTCAATGTATGGTACTATCCTTCATGGCTATAGTAACTCAATGTATGGTACTATCCTTCATGGCTATAGTATCTCAATGTATGGTACTACCCTTCATGGCTATAGTATCTCAATGTATGGTACTATCCTTCATGGCTATAGTATCTCAATGTATGGTACTATCCTTCAGGGCTATAGTATCTCAATGTATGGTACTACCCTTCAGGGCTATAGTATCTCAATGTATGGTACTACCCTTCGGGGTTATAGTATCTCAATGTATGGTACTATCCTTCAGGGCTATAGTATCTCAATGTATGGTACTACCCTTCATGGATATAGTATCTCAATGTATGGTACTATCCTTCAGGGCTATAGTATCTCAATGTATGGTACTATCCTTCATGGCTATAGTATCTCAATGTATGGTACTATCCTTCAGGGCTATAGTATCTCAATGTATGGTACTATCCTTCAGGGCTATAGTATCTCAATGTATGGTACTATCCTTCAGGGCTATAGTATCTCAATGTATGGTACTATCCTTCAGGGCTATAGTATCTCAATGTATGGTACTACCCTTCATGGATATAGTATCTCAATGTATGGTACTACCCTTCATGGCTATAGTATCTCAATGTATGGTACTACCCTTCAGGGCTATAGTATCTCAATGTATGGTACTACCCTTCATGGCTATAGTATCTCAATGTATGGTACTATCCTTCAGGGCTATAGTATCTCAATGTATGGTACTACCCTTCATGGATATAGTATCTCAATGTATGGTACTACCCTTCATGGCTATAGTATCTCAATGTATGGTACTACCCTTCAGGGCTATAGTATCTCAATGTATGGTACTACCCTTCATGGCTATAGTATCTCAATGTATGGTACTATCCTTCAGGGCTATAGTAACTCAATGTATGGTACTACCCTTCAGGGCTATAGTATCTCAATGTATGGTACTACCCTTCATGGCTATAGTATCTCAATGTATGGTACTACCCTTCAGGGCTATAGTATCTCAATGTATGGTACTACCCTTCAGGGCTATAGTATCTCAATGTATGGTACTACCCTTCAGGGCTATAGTAACTCAATGTATGGTACTACCCTTCAGGGCTATAGTAACTCAATGTATGGTACTACCCTTCATGGCTATAGTATCTCAATGCATGGTACTACCCTTCGGGGCTATAGTAACTCAATGTATGGTACTACCCTTCAGGGCTATAGTATCTCAATGTATGGTACTACCCTTCATGGCTATAGTATCTCAATGTATGGTACTACCCTTCATGGCTATAGTAACTCAATGCATGGTACTAACCTTCGGGGCTATAGTAACTCAATGTATGGTACTATCCTTCAGGGCTATAGTATCTCAATGTATGGTACTACCCTTCATGGCTATAGTATCTCAATGTATGGTACTATCCTTCAGGGCTATAGTATCTCAATGTATGGTACTACCCTTCAGGGCTATAGTATCTCAATGCATGGTACTATCCTTCAGGGCTATAGTATCTCAATGTATGGTACTATCCTTCAGGGCTATAGTATCTCAATGCATGGTATTACCCTTCAGGGCTATAGTATCTCAATGTATGGTACTATCCTTCATGGCTATAGTAACTCAATGTATGGTACTATCCTTCAGGGCTATAGTATCTCAATGTATGGTACTACCCTTCATGGCTATAGTATCTCAATGTATGGTACTACCCTTCAGGGCTATAGTATCTCAATGTATGGTACTACCCTTCATGGCTATAGTATCTCAATGCATGGTACTATCCTTCAGGGCTATAGTATCTCAATGTATGGTACTACCCTTCATGGCTATAGTATCTCAATGTATGGTACTACCCTTCATGGCTATAGTATCTCAATGTATGGTACTACCCTTCAGGGCTATAGTATCTCAATGTATGGTACTATCCTTCATGGCTATAGTATCTCAATGCATGGTACTATCCTTCAGGGCTATAGTATCTCAATGTATGGTACTATCCTTCATGGCTATAGTAACTCAATGCATGGTACTACCCTTCATGGCTATAGTATCTCAATGTATGGTACTATCCTTCATGGCTATAGTAACTCAATGCATGGTACTACCCTTCAGGGCTATAGTAACTCAATGCATGGTACTATCCTTCATGGCTATAGTATCTCAATGCATGGTACTATCCTTCATGGCTATAGTATCTCAATGCATGGTACTATCCTTCATGGCTATAGTATCTCAATGTATGGTACTATCATTCAGGGCTATAGTATCTCAATGTATGGTACTGTCCTTCAGGGCTATAGTAACTCAATGCATGGTACTATCCTTCAGGGCTATAGTATCTCAATGTATGGTACTATCCTTCAGGGCTATAGTATCTCAATGTATGGTACTATCCTTCATGGCTATAGTATCTCAATGTATGGTACTATCCTTCAGGGCTATAGTATCTCAATGTATGGTACTATCCTTCAGGGCTATAGTATCTCAATGTATGGTACTACCCTTCAGGGCTATAGTATCTCAATGTATGGTACTATCCTTCAGGGCTATAGTATCTCAATGTATGGTACTATCCTTCAGGGCTATAGTATCTCAATGTATGGTACTACCCTTCAGGGCTATAGTATCTCAATGTATGGTACTATCCTTCAGGGCTATAGTATCTCAATGTATGGTACTATCCTTCAGGGCTATAGTATCTCAATGTATGGTACTACCCTTCAGGGCTATAGTATCTCAATGTATGGTACTATCCTTCAGGGCTATAGTATCTCAATGTATGGTACTATCCTTCAGGGCTATAGTATCTCAATGTATGGTACTATCCTTCAGGGCTATAGTATCTCAATGTATGGTACTACCCTTCAGGGCTATAGTATCTCAATGTATGGTACTATCCTTCAGGGCTATAGTATCTCAATGTATGGTACTATCCTTCAGGGCTATAGTATCTCAATGTATGGTACTACCCTTCAGGGCTATAGTATCTCAATGTATGGTACTATCCTTCAGGGCTATAGTATCTCAATGTATGGTACTATCCTTCAGGGCTATAGTATCTCAATGCATGGTACTACCCTTCATGGCTATAGTATCTCAATGTATGGTACTATCCTTCAGGGCTATAGTATCTCAATGTATGGTACTATCCTTCAGGGCTATAGTATCTCAATGTATGGTACTACCCTTCAGGGCTATAGTATCTCAATGTATGGTACTATCCTTCATGGCTATAGTATCTCAATGCATGGTACTATCCTTCAGGGCTATAGTATCTCAATGCATGGTACTATCCTTCAGGGCTATAGTATCTCAATGCATGGTACTATCCTTCAGGGCTATAGTATCTCAATGTATGGTACTACCCTTCATGGCTATAGTAACTCAATGTATGGTACTACCCTTCAGGGCTATAGTAACTCAATGTATGGTACTATCCTTCATGGCTATAGTATCTCAATGTATGGTACTGTCCTTCAGGGCTATAGTATCTCAATGTATGGTACTATCCTTCAGGGCTATAGTAACTCAATGTATGGTACTACCCTTCATGGCTATAGTATCTCAATGTATGGTACTATCCTTCAGGGCTATAGTATCTCAATGCATGGTACTATCCTTCATGGCTATAGTAACTCAATGTATGGTACTACCCTTCATGGCTATAGTATCTCAATGTATGGTACTATCCTTCAGGGCTATAGTAACTCAATGTATGGTACTACCCTTCATGGCTATAGTATCTCAATGTATGGTACTATCCTTCATGGCTATAGTATCTCAATGTATGGTACTACCCTTCATGGCTATAGTAACTCAATGTATGGTACTATCCTTCATGGCTATAGTATCTCAATGCATGGTACTACCCTTCATGGCTATAGTATCTCAATGTATGGTACTATCCTTCATGGCTATAGTATCTCAATGTATGGTACTGTCCTTCATGGCTATAGTATCTCAATGCATGGTACTACCCTTCATGGCTATAGTATCTCAATGTATGGTACTATCCTTCAGGGCTATAGTATCTCAATGTATGGTACTACCCTTCAGGGCTATAGTATCTCAATGCATGGTACTATCCTTCATGGCTATAGTAACTCAATGTATGGTACTATCCTTCATGGCTATAGTATCTCAATGTATGGTACTACCCTTCAGGGCTATAGTATCTCAATGTATGGTACTATCCTCCATGGCTATAGTATCTCAATGCATGGTACTATCCTTCATGGCTATAGTATCTCAATGTATGGTACTACCCTTCATGGCTATAGTATCTCAATATATGGTACTACCCTTCAGGGCTATAGTATCTCAATGTATGGTACTACCCTTCAGGGCTATAGTATCTCAATGCATGGTACTATCCTTCAGGGCTATAGTATCTCAATGTATGGTACTATCCTTCAGGGCTATAGTAACTCAATGTATGGTACTGTCCTTCATGGCTATAGTATCTCAATGTATGGTACTACCCTTCATGGCTATAGTATCTCAATGTATGGTACTACCCTTCATGGCTATAGTATCTCAATGTATGGTACTACCCTTCATGGCTATAGTAACTCAATGTATGGTACTACCCTTCATGGCTATAGTATCTCAATGTATGGTACTATCCTTCATGGCTATAGTATCTCAATGTATGGTACTACCCTTCATGGCTATAGTAACTCAATGTATGGTACTACCCTTCATGGCTATAGTATCTCAATGTATGGTACTACCCTTCATGGCTATAGTATCTCAATGTATGGTACTACCCTTCATGGCTATAGTATCTCAATGTATGGTACTACGCTTCATGGCTATAGTATCTCAATGTATGGTACTACCCTTCATGGCTATAGTATCTCAATGTATGGTACTACCCTTCATGGCTATAGTATCTCAATGTATGGTACTACCCTTCAGGGCTATAGTTTCTCAATGTTTGGTACTACCCTTCATGGCTATAGTATCTCAATGTATGGTACTATCCTTCATGGCTATAGTATCTCAATGTATTGTACTACCCTTCATGGCTATAGTATCTCAATGTATGGTACTATCCTTCAGGGCTATAGTATCTCAATGTATGGTACTATCCTTCAGGGCTATAGTATCTCAATGTATGGTACTATCCTTCAGGGCTATAGTATCTCAATGTATGGTACTACCCTTCATGGCTATAGTATCTCAATGTATGGTACTATCCTTCAGGGCTATAGTATCTCAATGTATGGTACTACCCTTCATGGCAATAGTATCTCAATGTATGGTACTATCCTTCATGGCTATAGTATCTCAATGTATGGTACTATCCTTCAGGGCTATAGTATCTCAATGTATGGTACTACCCTTCAGGGCTATAGTATCTCAATGTATGGTACTATCATTCAGGGCTATAGTATCTCAATGTATGGTACTATCCTTCATGGCTATAGTATCTCAATGTATGGTACTATCCTTCAGGGCTATAGTATCTCAATGTATGTTACTATCCTTCATGGCTATAGTATCTCAATGTATGGTACTATCCTTCATGGCTATAGTATCTCAATGTATGGTAATACCCTTCATGGCTATAGTATCTCAATGTATGGTACTATCCTTCATGGCTATAGTATCTCAATGTATGGTACTACCCTTCATGGCTATAGTAACTCAATGTAAGGTACTACCCTTCAAGGCTATAGTATCTCAATGTATGGTACTACCCTTCATGGCTATAGTATCTCAATGTATGGTACTACCCTTCATGGCTATAGTATCTCAATGTATGGTACTGTCCTTCAGGGCTATAGTATCTCAATGTATGGTACTATCCTTCAGGGCTATAGTATCTCAATGTATGGTACTGTCCTTCATGGCTATAGTATCTCAATGTATGGTACAATACTTCAGGGCTATAGTTTCTCAATGTATGGTACTATCCTTCATGGCTATAGTATCTCAATGTATGGTACTATCCTTCATGGCTATAGTATCTCAATGTATGGTACTACCCTTCAGGGCTATAGTATCTCAATGTATGGTACTACCCTTCATGGCTATAGTAACTCAATGTATGGTACTACCCTTCAGGGCTATAGTATCTCAATGTATGGTACTACCCTTCATGGCTATAGTAACTCAATGTATGGTACTACCCTTCAGGGCTATAGTAACTCAATGTATGGTACTATCCTTCATGGCTATAGTAACTCAATGTATGGTACTACCCTTCATGGCTATAGTATCTCAATGTATGGTACTATCCTTCATGGCTATAGTATCTCAATGTATGGTACTACCCTTCATGGCTATAGTATCTCAATGTATGGTACTACCCTTCATGGCTATAGTAACTCAATGTATGGTACTGTCCTTCATGGCTATAGTAACTCAATGTATGGTACTGTCCTTCATGGCTATAGTATCTCAATGTATGGTACTACCCTTCATGGCTATAGTAACTCAATGTATGGTACTGTCCTTCATGGCTATAGTATCTCAATGTATGGTACTACCCTTCATGGCTATAGTAACTCAATGTATGGTACTATCCTTCATGGCTATAGTAACTCAATGTATGGTACTATCCTTCAGGGCTATAGTATCTCAATGTATGGTACTACCCTTCAGGGCTATAGTATCTCAATGTATGGTACTATCCTTCATGGCTATAGTAACTCAATGCATGGTACTACCCTTCAGGGCTATAGTAACTCAATGCATGGTACTATCCTTCATGGCTATAGTATCTCAATGCATGGTACTATCCTTCATGGCTATAGTATCTCAATGCATGGTACTATCCTTCATGGCTATAGTATCTCAATGTATGGTACTATCATTCAGGGCTATAGTATCTCAATGTATGGTACTGTCCTTCAGGGCTATAGTAACTCAATGCATGGTACTATCCTTCAGGGCTATAGTATCTCAATGTATGGTACTATCCTTCAGGGCTATAGTATCTCAATGTATGGTACTATCCTTCATGGCTATAGTATCTCAATGTATGGTACTATCCTTCAGGGCTATAGTATCTCAATGTATGGTACTATCCTTCAGGGCTATAGTATCTCAATGTATGGTACTACCCTTCAGGGCTATAGTATCTCAATGTATGGTACTATCCTTCAGGGCTATAGTATCTCAATGTATGGTACTATCCTTCAGGGCTATAGTATCTCAATGTATGGTACTACCCTTCAGGGCTATAGTATCTCAATGTATGGTACTATCCTTCAGGGCTATAGTATCTCAATGTATGGTACTATCCTTCAGGGCTATAGTATCTCAATGTATGGTACTACCCTTCAGGGCTATAGTATCTCAATGTATGGTACTATCCTTCAGGGCTATAGTATCTCAATGTATGGTACTATCCTTCAGGGCTATAGTATCTCAATGTATGGTACTATCCTTCAGGGCTATAGTATCTCAATGTATGGTACTACCCTTCAGGGCTATAGTATCTCAATGTATGGTACTATCCTTCAGGGCTATAGTATCTCAATGTATGGTACTATCCTTCAGGGCTATAGTATCTCAATGTATGGTACTACCCTTCAGGGCTATAGTATCTCAATGTATGGTACTATCCTTCAGGGCTATAGTATCTCAATGTATGGTACTATCCTTCAGGGCTATAGTATCTCAATGCATGGTACTACCCTTCATGGCTATAGTATCTCAATGTATGGTACTATCCTTCAGGGCTATAGTATCTCAATGTATGGTACTATCCTTCAGGGCTATAGTATCTCAATGTATGGTACTACCCTTCAGGGCTATAGTATCTCAATGTATGGTACTATCCTTCATGGCTATAGTATCTCAATGCATGGTACTATCCTTCAGGGCTATAGTATCTCAATGCATGGTACTATCCTTCAGGGCTATAGTATCTCAATGCATGGTACTATCCTTCAGGGCTATAGTATCTCAATGTATGGTACTACCCTTCATGGCTATAGTAACTCAATGTATGGTACTACCCTTCAGGGCTATAGTAACTCAATGTATGGTACTATCCTTCATGGCTATAGTATCTCAATGTATGGTACTGTCCTTCAGGGCTATAGTATCTCAATGTATGGTACTATCCTTCAGGGCTATAGTAACTCAATGTATGGTACTACCCTTCATGGCTATAGTATCTCAATGTATGGTACTATCCTTCATGGCTATAGTATCTCAATGTATGGTACTACCCTTCATGGCTATAGTAACTCAATGTATGGTACTATCCTTCAGGGCTATAGTATCTCAATGTATGGTACTACCCTTCAGGGCTATAGTATCTCAATGTATGGTACTATCCTCCATGGCTATAGTATCTCAATGCATGGTACTATCCTTCAGGGCTATAGTAACTCAATGTATGGTACTGTCCTTCATGGCTATAGTATCTCAATGTATGGTACTACCCTTCATGGCTATAGTATCTCAATGTATGGTACTACCCTTCATGGCTATAGTATCTCAATGTATGGTACTACCCTTCATGGCTATAGTAACTCAATGTATGGTACTACCCTTCATGGCTATAGTATCTCAATGTATGGTACTATCCTTCATGGCTATAGTATCTCAATGTATGGTACTACCCTTCATGGCTATAGTAACTCAATGTATGGTACTACCCTTCATGGCTATAGTATCTCAATGTATGGTACTACCCTTCATGGCTATAGTATCTCAATGTATGGTACTACCCTTCATGGCTATAGTATCTCAATGTATGGTACTACCCTTCATGGCTATAGTATCTCAATGTATGGTACTACGCTTCATGGCTATAGTATCTCAATGTATGGTACTACCCTTCATGGCTATAGTATCTCAATGTATGGTACTACCCTTCATGGCTATAGTATCTCAATGTATGGTACTACCCTTCAGGGCTATAGTTTCTCAATGTTTGGTACTACCCTTCATGGCTATAGTATCTCAATGTATGGTACTATCCTTCATGGCTATAGTATCTCAATGTATTGTACTACCCTTCATGGCTATAGTATCTCAATGTATGGTACTATCCTTCAGGGCTATAGTATCTCAATGTATGGTACTATCCTTCAGGGCTATAGTATCTCAATGTATGGTACTATCCTTCAGGGCTATAGTATCTCAATGTATGGTACTACCCTTCATGGCTATAGTATCTCAATGTATGGTACTATCCTTCAGGGCTATAGTATCTCAATGTATGGTACTACCCTTCATGGCAATAGTATCTCAATGTATGGTACTATCCTTCATGGCTATAGTATCTCAATGTATGGTACTATCCTTCAGGGCTATAGTATCTCAATGTATGGTACTACCCTTCAGGGCTATAGTATCTCAATGTATGGTACTATCATTCAGGGCTATAGTATCTCAATGTATGGTACTATCCTTCATGGCTATAGTATCTCAATGTATGGTACTATCCTTCAGGGCTATAGTATCTCAATGTATGTTACTATCCTTCATGGCTATAGTATCTCAATGTATGGTACTATCCTTCATGGCTATAGTATCTCAATGTATGGTAATACCCTTCATGGCTATAGTATCTCAATGTATGGTACTATCCTTCATGGCTATAGTATCTCAATGTATGGTACTACCCTTCATGGCTATAGTAACTCAATGTAAGGTACTACCCTTCAAGGCTATAGTATCTCAATGTATGGTACTACCCTTCATGGCTATAGTATCTCAATGTATGGTACTACCCTTCATGGCTATAGTATCTCAATGTATGGTACTGTCCTTCAGGGCTATAGTATCTCAATGTATGGTACTATCCTTCAGGGCTATAGTATCTCAATGTATGGTACTGTCCTTCATGGCTATAGTATCTCAATGTATGGTACAATACTTCAGGGCTATAGTTTCTCAATGTATGGTACTATCCTTCATGGCTATAGTATCTCAATGTATGGTACTATCCTTCATGGCTATAGTATCTCAATGTATGGTACTACCCTTCAGGGCTATAGTATCTCAATGTATGGTACTACCCTTCATGGCTATAGTAACTCAATGTATGGTACTACCCTTCAGGGCTATAGTATCTCAATGTATGGTACTACCCTTCATGGCTATAGTAACTCAATGTATGGTACTACCCTTCAGGGCTATAGTAACTCAATGTATGGTACTATCCTTCATGGCTATAGTAACTCAATGTATGGTACTACCCTTCATGGCTATAGTATCTCAATGTATGGTACTATCCTTCATGGCTATAGTATCTCAATGTATGGTACTACCCTTCATGGCTATAGTATCTCAATGTATGGTACTACCCTTCATGGCTATAGTAACTCAATGTATGGTACTGTCCTTCATGGCTATAGTAACTCAATGTATGGTACTGTCCTTCATGGCTATAGTATCTCAATGTATGGTACTACCCTTCATGGCTATAGTAACTCAATGTATGGTACTGTCCTTCATGGCTATAGTATCTCAATGTATGGTACTATCCTTCAGGGCTATAGTAACTCAATGTATGGTACTATCCTTCATGGCTATAGTAACTCAATGTATGGTACTACCCTTCATGGCTATAGTATCTCAATGTATTGTACTACCCTTCATGGCTATAGTATCTCAATGTATGGACTACCCTTCAGGGCTATAGTAACTCAATGTATGGTACTGTCCTTCAGGGCTATAGTATCTCAATGTATGGTACTGTCCTTCAGGGCTATAGTATCTCAATGTATGGTACTATCCTTCAGGGCTATAGTATCTCAATGCATGGTAAGTCGCTCTGGATAAGAGCGTCTGCTAAATTACTTAAATGTAATGTAAATGTATGGTACTATCCTTCAGGGCTATAGTATCTCAATGTATGGTACTATCCTTCAGGGCTATAGTATCTCAATGTATGGTACTATCCTTCAGGGCTATAGTATATCAATGTATGGTACTATCCTTCAGGGCTATAGTATCTCAATGTATGGTACTATCCTTCAGGGCTATAGTATCTCAATGTATGGTACTATCCTTCAGGGCTATAGTATCTCAATGTATGGTACTATCCTTCAGGGCTATAGTATCTCAATGTATGGTACTACCCTTCAGGGCTATAGTATCTCAATGTATGGTACTACCCTTCATGGCTATAGTATCTCAATGTATGGTACTATCCTTCATGGCTATAGTATCTCAATGTATGGTACTACCCTTCATGGCTATAGTATCTCAATGTATGGTACTATCCTTCAGGGCTATAGTATCTCAATGTATGGTACTACCCTTCAGGGCTATAGTATCTCAATGTATGGTACTACCCTTCGGGGCTATAGTAACTCAATGTATGGTACTACCCTTCATGGCTATAGTATCTCAATGTAAGGTATTACCCTTCAGGGCTATAGTATCTCAATGTATGGTACTACCCTTCAGGGCTATAGTATCTCAATGTATGGTACTACCCTTCAGGGCTATAGTATCTCAATGTATGGTACTACCCTTCGGGGCTATAGTATCTCAATGTATGGTACTATCCTTCAGGGCTATAGTAACTCAATGTATGGTACTACCCTTCAGGGCTATAGTATCTCAATGTATGGTACTGTCCTTCATGGCTATAGTATCTCAATGTATGGTACAACCCTTAAGGGCTATAGTAACTCAATGTATGGTACTATCCTTCAGGGCTATAGTATCTCAATGCATGGTACTATCCTTCAGGGCTATAGTAACTCAATGTATGGTACTATCCTTCAGGGCTATAGTATCTCAATGCATGGTAAGTCGCTCTGGATAAGAGCGTCTGCTAAATGACTTAAATGTAATGTAAATGTATGGTACTATCCTTCAGGGCTATAGTATCTCAATGTATGGTACTATCCTTCATGGCTATAGTATCTCAATGTATGGT